>NW_015150869.1:596640-618625 GCF_000732505.1 Cyprinodon variegatus | reverse complement strand
AAAGGGCCAATGCTACTGTTAAATTGGTCCTGACCCCTGTTATGGCCCCCTGTTCTGAAAACATACACTGCAAAAATGTAGATTTAAGTCATTTGTTCATAAAATAAGTGCATATTTCTTTGTTTGAGCACATGGGTAAGGCAGTGAATTTACTAATGGATAGGAAGATGATGTTATTTAAAGCGTAAAATATCTAATAATCTTATTTTAAGGGGGAAATTGTTAATTACTTTGGCAGATTGTCTCATTTACCTGCTCAAATGAGGAAAATATGTAATTATGTAAATAAACTTCTACCTATTTTAGGCAAATATTTCAGTGTTTTAAACTGCTACTGAATCAATTCCTCATGATGGTGTGGGCTGACAGAAGAGTCCATAACTGATTCTTTCTTTGGACCAGTTTAATATTTTGCCTTTATAATTCACTTTATTAATCATTTAGAAGAAAAAAAAACATATTGGGTATTAGGCTGAGGGTTGCTGCTATATCGTGCAATCAGAAACACTTCTCCAAGAAAATTGACCAGAAAATGTAGACACTTCCTCTATCATGTGGATATTTCAAAACACTCAGGAAACGCACCAACGAACACCCACATGTTTTTAGAAAGCTGGACCCATCTGCAGGATGCAGCTTCCCGCAGATCACAAGTGCTCCATGACAGGAACTGATCACATCCATCACTGCAGGCTGCAGAGAGTCTGCTGCTCAGCCAATAACAAGCAACTCAGTGCAAAAAGAACTACCTCTATTGTATATTTATTTTCTCCAGATTTAGTTAATTGAGCTTGCAATAAATAAATAAAAAAATAAAAATAAAAAAAATTTCCTCTTACTTTTATTTTCTCTCCATCAATCTCCAGCGCTCTCTCGCGAAAGTCCACGCCGATCGTGGCCTCTGTCCTGCGTGGGAACTCTCCTGCGCACAGCCGGTGCGTCAGGCAGGTCTTCCCCACCCCGGAGTCTCCAATCACCAAGACTTTAAAGGTCCGACAGCGGCTGAGCAGGGAGGACACGCTGCCCAGAGAGCTGGAGAACTCCAGAGATGAATCCATGGAGCTGACTTCCACGCAGATCCAAACTCCTCTGACTCTCCTGACTAAGATCCGTCCCTTTTTGGGGAGAAGAAGCTGCTGAGACGCGCTCCACGGCGCAGGAGAGCAGCGTGGGTGAGAGAGGGGAAGGAGTGGGCCGTCTCATTTGCACGCCTGTGTTTGATTTGACAGCATGATGATGATGAGGAGGATGAGGATGATGATGATGATGATGATGATGATCCAGTCCTGACCCAACATGTTGATGAGCGACGTTTTAAAGTCACTTTACTTTTTTTTGTCTAAAAAAAATTATTATTCTGTTTCTGATCATTTGTGTTATTTAGAAATAAACTGCAACCTTGGACTCTCTGAAAAGTCCAAATACACAGATATGGCAACATAAAACAATCACAATTTTAAACTTTTCTTTTTAAAAAAAACATCTAGAAAAGTTTGCATATTCAAATTCAAATTTGAACGTCTGAATTTCAGACTAAGATTGAAAACATTACTACACAGTAAATTTTGCAGTAACACATTAAGGGTGCATTTGGTCTCATTCTGAATTAGTGTTAAATTAGAATTCTATGTAGTGTGTATTTTACTCCAGTTGTTATTGTAATAACTCTAAAAGAGTCAATGTACTTTGACACTGCATATTTAACACTGTGAAATTTACTGTGTAAGATCACATACCCATATTGGAAGCAGAAAAAAAAAGGATTAAGACTGCAGACACCTTAGAAATGTATTCAACCTTTGTTTTATGTTTAACATTTTTGGACATCCAAGTGATAATAATCTAACAACCCCCAGCTGTGAATCCTAAAATGGACTAATCACTTCTCATAATGCAAAACATCTAGAAATTCAATATTCTATGTTAGAGATTAGGAAGGAGAACAGGTGGAGCTGAAAAGTGGAAAAAAAAAAATAGAATAAAACTGGTTATGTCAAAATAGCCTGAAAGCCTCCATGTTTTGTGAATAGCCCCATATCATAAATTAAATTAGTTTACATATTTTCATGTAAAACCAATCACATTTGTTTTTAATTTGAAGAAAAAAAGAAGATTGCGCACATGCGGCTCCAGTTCTGCTCTACTGGAGCACAGGTTTCTGTCCTTAAAAGGTGAGAACAGCTGATTAGTCCAAGGCTGTGAGCATAACTTGTTCATTATGTAAAAAATATGTGATTGCTGCAGCACAGAGACACGCTTCATTTCAGAGCGCAAAGCACAGTGATCCTGGTGTGTCTTTGCGCAGAGAGAGGATAGAAGTGGATCAACCCAGCACCAGAAAACTGATTAAAATGATAAAGATAGTTCATGAAGTGGATGTTTACTCTAACAAGCCATGCAGCACATGGAACAGAAAGCAGATGGACTTTCAAACTTCAAAGTTCTGGATGTGAGAGGAGGGAGGATGAACCTAACCCACTTTATGAGCTGGATTTAACTTATTGAATTACAGTGAGGAAAATAAGTATTTGAACACCCTGCTACTTTGGAAGGTCCTCCACTTAGAAATCATGGAGGGGTCTGAAATGATCCTCATAGGTACATGTCCACTGTGAAAGACATAATCTAAAAAAAATAATTATAAAAAATCCAGAAATCATAATGTATGATTTTTAACTATGTATTTGTATGATACAGCTGCAAATAAGTATTTGAACACCTCTCTATCAGCTCTAACTCTGACCCTCAAATACCTGTTAGTCTGCCTTCAAAATGTCTACCTCCACTCCATTTATTTTCTTAAATCAGATGCACCTGTTTGAGGCTGTTAGCTGCATAAAGACACCTGTCCTCATACATACAGTCCCCTTACAATCAGTAAGAGTTCAACTACTAACATGGCCAAGACTAAAGAGCTGTGCAAAGACACCAGAGGCAAAATTGTACACCTCCACAAGGCTGGAAATTGCCATGCAGCTTGGGGGGAAAAGCCTCACAAATGGACGGAGTGAATGGAGTGTATACAAAACTAAATTTGATGGAGCAATCATTAGAACATGGAAAAACTAAACATGATTGTCAATCTCCCTCAGACTGGGGCTCCATGCGAGATTTCACCTCATGGGGTCTCAGTGATCCTAAGAAAGGTGAGAAATCAGCCTAGAACTGGTACTGTTGGCACTGTTGTTAATACACTAAGAAGTATATGGTTTAAATCATGCATAGCACAGAAGGTACCCCTGCTTAAAACAACACATGTCAAGGCCCGTCACAAGTTTGCCAGTGACCATTTGGATGATCCAGAGGAGTCATGGGAAAAAGTCATGTGGTTATAACAGACCAAAATAGAACTTTTTGGTCATAATTCCACTGACGGAGGAAGAAAACTGATGAGTACCATCTCAAGAACACCACTACTGTGAAGCATGGGGGTGGTAGCATCATGCTTTGGGGTGTTTTTCTGCACATGGGACAGGGTGACTGCACTGTATTAAGCAGAGGGTGACCAGGGACATGTATTGGGAGATTTTGGGGAACAACCTCATTCCCTCAGAGCATTGAAGATGGGTGGAGGTTGGGTCTTCCAACATGACAATGATCCAAAGCACACAGCCAGGATAACCAAGGAGTGGCTATGGAAGAAGCATATCAAGGTTCTGGCATGGCCTAGCCAGTCTCCAGACCTAAACCCAATAGTGAATCCATGTTTCTAAGCGACAGCCCAGAAATCAGACTGATATAGAGAAGATCTGTGTGGAGGAGTGGGCCAAAATCACTCCTGCAGTGTGTTCAAACCTGTTAAAAAAAACAAAAAACTACAGGAAACGTTTGAACACCGGAATTGCAAACAAAAGCTACTGTACCAAATATTAACTTTGATTTTCTCATATGTTCACACACATTTATTTGCAGCTGTATCATACAAATAGTTTAAAAAAATCTTATATTGTAATTTCTTGATTTTTTTTTACGTCTCACACAGTAGACATGCAGCTACGATGACAATTTCAGATCCCTCCATGATTTCTAAGTGGGAGAACATGCAAAAAACAGCAGGGTGTTGAAATGCTTATTTTTTATCATTAGTTTGGGGCAAATCAAAGCATGTATTCTCAAAGAAGCTTAAAAGGTCATTTAGATCATCCCATAGATGCAGTCAGTTTCAGACACAAGTGTTGTTCAATTGACTAGGAAAATATAACCTATGTACAGGTTCCAGTAGAATTAGTGGAACAGTAACCTCTTCTCATCCATATTCTGTTATTAGAGGTACAATATTAAAACAAATACCTTAAAGCAATTATTTAAATATATAATTCATTTGTCTACCGTTTAATTTTCTGAATGGTATGTGAAATTATATAATCTAATAAAGCAAGGATAAAGTTTTACTCAATGTAAAATATGCATACCATTTAATGTATCTTAACAACTGAAATATTAATAGTAATTGAACGACAAAATATGAGGGACCAAGAAAGATCTAGGATGAGGTAGTTTATCATTTAGGCTCACAAGTTGACACCTTTTTCTCTACAGAGCATATTTAATACTAAATAGCTCACTAATAGTTCACAATGTTCAATGCAAAAACAAAAAAGGCATTGTTAAATGCTTCATTTAACATTTTAACAGAACATATGCAAAAAGTTTCTTTATAATAAGAATGTAGGGCTGAAAAAATGCAGAAAAAAGCAAATTTATATAAAAAAGAAAGCTTTCAGAAACAAAATATATAGATGTGCTTTTGGGATCTCACCATTTGGCTAAGAGATATTTTTAAGTTAACTTTAAGTCAGTTACTGTTATTGCCTGATTTTCATATAACTTGTTCATTAGAATTAGAAAAGTAAAACCAGATACATTTTATTCTAATATAGACTTCATTATTTCCTTTAGCCAAATTGTTTTTCCCCCATCAATCCTAAACTCTGTGGTTTTAAACCTTTAAAAACATTCCTCAAACATCACAACCAGAAAAGTTGTTGTAAACCTTTGATGCGTGATAAACAACTTACAGCAAAGCATTTTTATTGCAGCAGCAAAATGTAGTACTTTGAATATTTTGTTCTTTTCAAAGTTTTACAGATGTTTTCTGCATTCTTCCCAATATGTTCCAGTACACCATTTCTTTCTTTGCTCTTTAAAGATTAGTCAGGAGGTGAATTGTGTCGACTTCTTTAACAGGTAGCAGGACATTAAAACCTGCAGCTCCATATAAATTACACAGAATAAACCTTTCTCATTCAGTGAGCATCTATAATCTCACTGAGTTAATCTGTGAAATGGAAGATGAAGGATGCCACGCTCCGATAATAAGGATGAGACTGTTAGTACCTCAGTGAAGGCTGAATATTAAACTCTATATTCCACCTAAATGCTAAGAAATTGCAAGTAAATCATAATTTTTTCTACATGAGTGACATGTTTGTACAATTTAAAATGAGGATTATTTCATGCTTAGTTACAAGGGCTGTTGTGGCATGAGGGGCTCCACTGGGTAAATAGCGCCACCATCTGTTAGGACCAAGGGAAAATAAATCCCTGTATGAATCTGCTAAGAACAAGTAGAAACAGACATGAGGAAAATGATTGGAGCATCCTTTTTTCTTCTATTTAATATTAACATTTTATCCTTTTTTTTATGGTTCAGCAAATAGCAACTCCTGTATCATGCAAGTTAGAATATGGAATATATATATAATCCATATCCCAACTTTCCTTTATAATGTGTATATAGCTTTAATGTTGATTTTATAGCCTCTAACAATTTATAGCCTCACAACTAATTGTTTATACCATTTATAGTCCATACATGGTCTCTGTACACATGTAAATAAATCTTTATATCCTGTATAGCACTTCTGGATAAATGCACTAAACTATATTTTGTTGGTTTGTATTCGTGACAGTGTAATGACAAATTTAAACTCTCTTCTAAAACAGAAAATCAAAACACTTAAAAGTTGTTTGGAGCAGTACTATACCACAGCTTTTAACGGTAGAATGTTGGCAGCTTTGGTTACTATCATTGAGAACACTAAAATGATGGTATGTTATTAGCTTAATTTAAATTCTAAAATTATAGAGATATTTATAAGTCTGAATATTTTCCCTGTGAACCGTCTTAGTAACATGCATGTGCTGATCTAAAAAAAAAAAGAAATTGTAAAAAAAAGTTAGCTACTTTTTTTCATATACTTTTCTAAACCAATGTACCATTAAAAATTAGATTTCCATGACCTGTGTACAAGCTGAGATATTCAGCATTACTTCTCCATCCTGGTAATAAATGTTATGTATAAACATACGGATAACCCGTGTAGC
Organism: Cyprinodon variegatus; assembly: GCF_000732505.1. NCBI lineage: Eukaryota > Metazoa > Chordata > Actinopteri > Cyprinodontiformes > Cyprinodontidae > Cyprinodon > Cyprinodon variegatus. Next base: position 612,298 of record NW_015150869.1, on the reverse strand, counting down.
AATCTTCTCCTCCTCCTTTGCAGCTGTTGGTCTCCAACTCACCGTACGCCTGCATTAAAATCTCTGGCTCCCGTTGTGTGAAATGAGCAGACTTCCTCTTGCTTGTTGTCAGGACAACTTCTCAAATAGGGGCTCTTAGGGTTTCCAACCTTAGACTAGATCAATCCATGTTGACTCTGCTTCATTAAAGAGACACCCAGAAATTGGGTGCTTCAATAACTATTCAAATTATTTACGCATATAATTTGGTCTGTGGAAAATGAGGGAATATTTAGTAAAACAGGCCAGAAATCAGCCAAATGAACTATTTTGTTACAATTTATATTCAAGCTGAATCTGCCTGCTTACGTCCAACACTCAGTCTAAATGTTAAAATCTACCCAGAGGAGCTGACTTTTTGCCATAAACAGAGGGGACTGAGAAACATACACAAAAAGTCTATTTTTTTTGTTTCTTTTTTTAATACAAAAATCCAGAGATATCATACATCACCACCTCAGATTTCATCTTTCACATTAGAACCCAAATGAGAGGAAAAAGGGGAAGAAAACAAGTTCCTGAAGCTGTCGGGAACAGAGGAGGTAAAATCCTGTCATGATGTTCACACTTTCTTGCTCAGTGACGTCTGACCGTTCCAAGGATCACCTGAACCACAAGCTCCCTCTGAAGGACATGTTAAAATGCTCATTTCATTTTCAACAGAGAGCCAACATGCAGATAAAACCATTTCTAAGTGTAACAACAACTACTCACGGGCCTCTTCCTGTAGGATCAGTGTAAACAGCCCTGCAAAGCGTTCACTGTTACACTGGTCCCGTATAAACAGGGAGGCGACTATGGTATTGCTTCGGTTTTACCCATCTCTGTGATAGCCATGTAGAAAACACAACAACACAGTAGCAGTGTATTGGAAACAGAGCGCAACACAATCTTTACAGTTTTTATTCTGTGCTACAAGGTGCTCCAGAAGAACAGACAGGGTTACATGTTCCCAGGTTGAATCCGGAGCGGGTGAAGGAAGCACATTCTGATGGAAAGCCGTCTTACACGTTGCTGTGTCTCCGCGGGGATTGGGCCTTTCTCCCGTTCTCCACAGACACTGAAGTGAGTTTTACAGCAGATACAGATACGCCTGAAGCAGCTGATGTCCTCAGTGAATGATTTCTATTCAGCTGGTTACAGACCAGAGATCAAATCTGCTCAGTCCCACATCATAGAGTGACAGCCGTGTCCCGTTTCCATATAAATTAAGATATTCTTTTTAAAATAATGGGAACAGATTATGCTATAATTGTGTGTTGGAGTCCAACTCGAGCGGCTTTATTCAACATCTTGGCCAAAACCAGCAATCTGTGTCTTTGTATCACAGTTTCTATATCTGTTTTGCAATGACTTATTTTCAAGTTAAACTTGGTAGCAGGCTGTTAAAAAAGTAAAATGTTTGCTCCGTCATCTTCCTCTTTCCCCTCCCCTCTTAACCAACGAATATGTACGCACGCGTTCAAAACACACACACAGTCCTGAAGTTCACCCACGCAGGAGAGAGCCAAGCCATGCCAGGTCAGACCAAATTAAGCTGAGCCATATGATCAAACACCCCTATTTGCTTTCTTTGTCTGGCTCTTAAAAAAAAAAAAAAAAAAAAAGAATTTATGGCTACCCGGCGTACCACAAGGCTCTGTGCTCGGCCCAATTCCTTTTCTCATCCGCAGCTCTTCTGCAGCACTCAGATCTCATTTCCAAGCTCCTCGGTTTCTGTGGAGACGTCTCCGTTGGCGATCTTGGTGTTCTCCTCATAGCCGGGGGGCATGAAAGCTAACGTGTACGGATAAAGCTTGTGACACTCGACGCGGTATGACTCCGCGTGCTCCTTAGAGTCTCCCAGCGAGCCGCTCCGAAGACACTCCAGGACTTCTGTGCAGGTCTGAGTTTCATAGGAAGAGGAGACAGGACTGGAATTAACAAATACATTCACCCATGATTCAAAATCCAACGTTTATGAGTAAAGGCTCTTCCATTTTTTTATAAATGATTTAAGGAATAAAACATTTTGTATGCAAAACAGTAACAGTTCATCTTTGAACCTTTAATGAAAATACTTAAAAAAGCAGGCATTATGGTGCAACGCTGGATAAAACAATGTTGCTACTTACTTACATTATTAATTTGAAGGTACTGGATTCATACCTGAATAGTTCTGTTGTTCAGAGACTCATCCAGTGATGTGGCCAGTTCTGCTGCTTTAGCTTCCGTTGACGAGTCCAGATACGCCATCATCTTAGCAGCTGCAGGACGAATAGAGTGTGAAGCAATGCAATATCGTGTTTGTAAGGGTAAAACAATCATTTCTTCTGCACCGTGCCTAAGTTCATCAAAGCTCAGGTGTTTCAAACTTTCTAGAGTTGCTTTAGTAGAAAATAACTCACATTAAATAAGCAAAGTTTTCAATCTGTGATGGACTTTTAGAAAAATCCTAGTAAATTAGCATATGTATCCCATAGTAATGATAATGTGTAGCCTTATTATACCTGGGTTAAAAGTAGTAAAAATTATACATAATTAATTAATATCACAGATCTTTGATGCTAAATGATTTATTATATCTGTATATTGGCCGATCAAAGACCCCAAAGTGTGTGAGTAGTTAACCAGGTCTTACCGACTAGAAACACTACCAGAACTTTTTTTTTATTCAACTCCAGTACTTTGAGCACATATTCTAAAGAATATAACATGACAGGGAGCAGAAGAGGCTCACCAGCCAGGCGGTGTGGTATGGAGTTGGAGTGCTTGCTGAGGTAGGCCTGGTTGAAGCTCTTGGGGTTGCTGTCTCCAAACAGCCGTGTGATCTCCTGCTTCAGCACTGTCCTGACCACCTCCGGCAGCTCCTTGCTCTCCGACACTTAACAGATAAAGACAAGTTAAGGATGGGTTAGAGACTTTAACAAAGGAGAGGAGAGGCTGATTACATGAGATCATCATCAGGAACGGGGCCTTACCTCCTTTGAAGAAGCGCACCAGACACTGGTGAAGCCAAGGGTGGTCTGGATCAATGGCCAGGGCTCTCTTCACCGACTGGAGCATCAACAGGTATTTATCTGTGAGGAAAAAACAGATTAGGAACAAATAAAAAGAATAAAAAGGAAAGGTGGAGTTTCCTCCTTTAGGAACCAACCTTTCCTGAAGTAAATCTCAAAGGCCAACAGGTGCGTCTCAATTTTGTCTTTAACCAGGTGCTTCAGAGGCGTTAGGAACTTCACCGCTTCCTCCAGCGGACTTTCAACCTGTAACGGGACACATAGACAACCAGGAATCCCAATGACATCAGATGAATCGGCTTTAGATCATCTGCTCCCTTCCTGATCTCTAACCTTGACCAGTTTCTCAGGAATGAGCTCCTCCTTAGGCCCTCCGATTTCCTCATCATCATCTTCCTTCTTCTTTTTCTGGTTCTTTAGCTGCTTCTCCTTCTCTGCATTCTTCTTCTCTTCCTCCAGCTGGGCCTTCTTCAGAGCTCTTCTCTGTTTGTTCCTAAGCTTCTTCAGTTCTTTGTCCGACAGGTTGGCTGAAAAATAAAGAGGAGTCGACACTGAATCAAAAGTAGTTTATAGAGGACGTCACTTCAAAAGAGAACTGGCCAGTAGGTGGGAAAAGGAAAACTTTAACTATTTCCTCTGACTGACCAGTGTCTGCCTGCAGCTCTTTGCTGTCATCAGTCAGGGGATTGTCATGGAGGCTGAGGTAAATCTGGATCGCTGTGGTAGCAGCCTTGTAATAGAAAGGATGCATCCGGAGAACATCCTCCAGCTTTAGGAGGTCCACGTAGGAGCGTAGCGTCATTTTCCTCATGCAGTAGGTGTGAAAGTCGAACTGGTCATCCGTGATCTCCACAAAATGCTGAGCAGAGCAATGAAACAAACAGTTTTAGCCCAAACAGAGGGACGGTGCTTGATGCAGAAGTAGCGAAGACGCACCCTCTCTATCTCGTGACACTTCTTCAGCGCTTCTCCAAACTTGTTCATGCCCTTGTAGGCGAGCGCACATTCAGTCTGGAACCACATGCACTGCATCTCGTTCAGGTTCTCCACCGCTGACGCCCCCTCCTGGGAAATCAGAAGCACAGGCCGGAGCGAATGTCACAACAGGGTTACTCCAGGAAACACTGGATATTACTCCTAATGAAAACAATCGTCTATACCTGCCTTCCCACCGATCAGTGCTCATAGTCAGAGCATCCAAAGTAAAGCTGCTACATACAGGCTGGCTATAAAGTTAGCATGATGCTATCATATAAAACTTCAAATTCAGAAAATATGCTATTTGCTCATTTTTGTTCTGCAAAAAAATTTTCAGAAAGCACAGAATCAGAAACGGGAATTCTTACATTTAGCTCGTTAGCTTGTATTTGAAATACATTTTTTTTTTTTTTTTTGAGTGCCACTTTTCAGGGAATTACTTAACAGCTGTGGCAATATTTTTATGGAAGTATTGTTGCAGTTAGTCGTTTAAAGATAGAGAGACATTTTCTACTACCTTTAGCCATCTAGACTTTAGAAGAATTAACCCTTTTGATTCAAGATTAGATCAGCATAGTTTAAATTTGTAGATAAACATTTGATCCTTGACTAGGATGGTTCAGGCAGGCCTCAGCTCAGGGGAGGCACAGAACATGTGTGCTTCAGCAGCGCTGCCGTGTGAACATCTACTCTCATAATTTGTGTAGAAACTAAATCAACATTAAAAATGTCTATGACCAATTAAAGCTCTAAGTATTCATAATAGCAGATAATCATAAATACGGTAGCTGTCAATATAGCAAAGAGAAGGAAAAACAAACACATGACTGATCTGCTGAATTAAACGTCACTTAAACAGGCTAGTCTTGTTGTTCTGAAACTTCTTCGCCAAGGTGCAGCTCACCCGTGTGAACTTGGAGCACATTTCCTCCGCCTCTTTGATCATGCCAGCCTTCAGCATGTACTTGGCACACTTGGAGTTGATGAATCTGTCAGCGGTGTCCAGAGCCTGGGCCTCGTCCATCCACTGAGCGGCCTCTCTGATGTTCCCAGCATGCTGCATGATGGAACAGGAGCGTCAGTCAAGCCAAAGCCCTCCTCCCAGATGTGCGGTGGGGAGTTTTCGTACCTTGTAAATCTTGGCTTTGATGAGGAAGAGTTCGATGAGTGTGGGCGTGCTCTCGATGGCTGTGTTAATATGTTCTAGAGCGAGGGTCTGCTGGCCAATCATGTCATAGTGTTGAGCCAGGAAGTACTGCACCCAGAGTAATGTGGTTGGAGGTTCCTCCTTCCCATCATCTGAAGCAGTGAAAGCATAGTTTATTATTGAGATACTTCTCATTTGAGGAATAAAATGTATAAACTGGTCATCCATCCATCCAACTCACCGTTCTGGCTAAACATTCGACAGCTTTTCAATGATGTTTCATAGCTGACCACCAATTCCTCTATAATTGCCACCTGGGAAGAGAAAAGACAAAGTAGAAGATGTCACCTGCATCACATTTCTTTCAATCTATAAAATCTTCCACTTTCCCCATTTACTCCCCAGAAATGTCCGTTGCTGCAGAGATCTCACCTTTTCTTTGTCGCTGTACAATGATTTGAGCGTGGTGAAGACAGGCGGACAGCCTTTACTAAAGTTCATCCTCAGATATCTATCCAGGCACTCCCTGAACTTCTCACCTGCACAAATATTTAAAAAAACCTTTAAATGCTTCTCCTGTCAAAATTTAGAAACCACTACATCTAGAAAAGGAGATCCCTAAAAAGAGAGATGGATCCCAATTTCCATTTAGATTGGATGCATTATAAAATCTACCAGAGAGAAAGTTGAGTGGCAGCCTCCGAGGAACCAGCCCCTTAGGAAACTTCTCCCAGGTTTCTTCATAGATCTTCAGTTTCTCCTCAACGCTGCCTGATAAGAGAAACAAAATGTGGTTGTCTGTCATAGAACCACTTTGGTGAACTTTATGATATCCAAGCCAGAGATGATGGGGGATCTCTATGGATGAGAGTCAGGATTCCTACTTGGCTTTAGGGCTTTCTCCAAACCATGGTAATACGACCAGTTCTCCGGGTTCCTCTCCTGCAGACGCCTGTAGACCTCAGTAGCTTCATCCAGACGCTCCAACTTCAACAGCAACTCTCCTGCAAGAACACCACTGTTAAGCTCCCACACAAACGCTGCAAGGGAGAATGATTCTGACATCTTACAGATCTGTAAGGATGTTAGAGAGAAAATTAAACAGACAAAAGCACATTATAGTACAGAGTAAATATTTACAAATACCAGATAATTAAGCATTAGATTTAATCAAACATCCATGTCAACTGAAGGTGTCCCTGGACAGGACATTAGGGGTGACTAACTCTGGTACTACAGAGCCTGTGTCCTGTTCATTTATGTGTTCCACTGCCGCAGTTTCAGCCCCGGCTACAGGTTCCTAAGACTGGAAAACGTCATGCCTGGATTAGAGCGGTTTGTATTAAACACCCAGGCCATCCAAAGCAGATTTGGAAAAATTTACACCAAAACTGAGAGCTGATAATGTCAGCCCCATGTCTACCTTCCAAGGATTCATACAGGTCAACCTGTTGATGTCAGAGAGCTTCTATCCAGATGATTACAGACAGATACGGGGACAGTTTTAAAGCCATGCTCTATAGCTGTGTTAAAGGAAAGTTATCGATTTATGAATCATCTTAAATTGATTGATCTTATTATCAACTAATAACAATTAACAATTAATGAATTGAATTGATAAGCAGCCATATTGTTAAAATGTTAATTTTCTCTTTTATCAAGAGGATCTTTACATAATATAATTTATTATATTTTATCATTTAAAAAATAAATAAATTATGTTAGAACAGTAAATTTACATTCTTATGTTTATATTACTGTTTTTATGTATAATTTTTTACTATTTCTCAAGGCGACACTTTTAAAAAGATTCAATTGTCCAGAGAGCTTTTCCAAACGAAATCTCTTTTTCTTTTACACTTGTGTAAACAAAATTACAAATAATCTGTCTACGTCCAAGTCTAACTATAATAAAAGTGTATTATATTTTCCCGATATAATGACAGCTGTGTTACAAAAATAAATACAGTTTTTACTGAAAATATCTTTAAAAGTGCTTTTTTATTTAATTCCTTTATGACTAAAACATCATTTGATGAGCAAAGTGACACCTCTGTAGCACAGCACCGATGCATCTACAAGTATGCATCCTATTTTTCTGAATGTACTTTGGATCAATGTTCAGCGAACGTGAAGCCAACAAATCCATGTTAAATGAGTCCAATCCAGCAATCAAAGTGTTATTTTCAAGATGGATTTTGTAGATATTCAGAAGCAACAGTCATCCAGTTGGATGTTGGTCAAACAATTGGTATCAGAGTGGAAAAAGAAATGGTCACGATTTTTAAGGCATACAAACTGACGTTACAGTCTATGGGATATGTGGGGCATGAGAACAGGTGCGGGTCTTAAAGCAGGATTTTAATCTGATACCTTGATTCAATGAGGAGTTATTTAACAGATTACAAAAATTGTCTGTTCCTAGCTCTATATACTAGACTTAATTTCAAATTTCCTGCTAGAAATTAGAGATAGCTGCAGCTTTAATTAAATGTAAAAGAAAATGGCTTGCTATATATGTTTGCAAATTCTGTTGAGTTTATGAAGGAAAAACTAGCAGCTGTTGGTCAGCTATTAAAGGTGCAGTGTGAACAGGAAGAAATACAACTAACTTGATATTCTTTTGTTATTTAAACAAACAAATACATCCCCAAAGCATGATGCCACCACCACCATGACACACCATGGAGTATATCTGTTCCATGTCTCAACTTAGACACACATGTCTGCTGCAGACTAAAGGTATGATTACTGGCAGCTAGTGGTCAAGTTGGAGGAGAGTTAAAGCGACTCACCTCGCGTCTCCTCCACTGCAAGTTTATCGCAGATCTGCTTCTCATAGTTGGACAGATGATCCAGGGCCTCTTTGTACAGACCTGCTTCCCTCAAAACCTGGTTCTGGTACAGCAGCAACTCGCTATACTCATAGTCCACTTTGTCTGGAGAAGTCTGGACAGAAACATGCAGGAAATACACCTATATGACCCACTGATACAAATGAAAACAAAAAAACCTGCTGGCAGCTTTCCAACCGCTCAGGAAACACTGAATTAAGCCCCGTTTATGACTGCAGCTGCTGGTTGTGCTCCACTGAGGGCATAAAAGCAGGAAGCAGACTAATCTTATCACCTCTCCACAGTTGAGCACTGAATTCAGCGGTAAACTGGTAGCTAAAGAGAAACAACTGGTATGTAAATCAACGTTGAACCCTTTACTGATCATAGAGCAGCAGCTCCTGGTTCTGATATTGCCTCCATTCCAAAAGCTTTTATTGTATCTAACCTGCTGTGTTTTTCTGAACTCTTCGATGATTTTTGCAGCCATTTCATAATCTTCCAGAAGGTGATAGGCGATGGCATAACCAATCCATGAGGCCCTCTGGGCCGGGCGCAGCTGCAGGAGCTGGTACCTCGTCTCCTATGGAAACAAAACAAGATATTGGTTTGTGCTTCAAACGATGTGTGGGATCTCAGTTTGGAGGTCTGAAGTATACAGTTGTTTGATGTGTGGTGGAGGAGAAGAGCAGGGACAAAGAAAAGGCTGAAGGCCACGGTGTAGACAGCAGGTTGTCTTTGCTGGGTAATGATATCGGGATATTGGTAGCTGGCTCAGTCAGAGCTAACAAATGCTTTCTGTGACCCTTACTCCGAATTTTAACTGTTTCACTCACATTTTTTTTTATTCTTTTAACTCAACCTTTATCTCAGCATTTCATTTTCCTGCTAGATGTTCATCCCAGGAGAGTTAATGTGACAACAGCTCTGATACTCGTCTGCTTCCCTCCACAGATCAGGGCCTGAGGCAGGGGGTGGGGGCTAACCAAACTGTGTGTACTCCCAAATGTTGTTTCCTCACTAACAATGGAGATCTTTTTCTTTTTTTTTTTTCCATCTTTCCCCTAGCAAAAGGTCTAACTTTTTTTTTCCACCACAGGCTGCAGGACTTCAGAGGATTTCCTGTGGCCTCAAGCTTTAAATCACCAAGAAACAAGTGACTGGAGCCTCACCCTGTATCCCTCAAGGTCTCTCATCTGGATCTGCAGCAGCGACAGGTCTCGAAGGATCTGCAGGTTGTCCTTATCCCACTTTAAAGCATTGCGGTAACACTTGATGGCCTCGTCGTACTTCTTGTCCGAGCGCTGCAGTAAGCCGTAAACGTGCCAGCCTGGGATGCAGGGGAGTGTTAAGGAAAGAGTACACACTGTCCATCCAAACTATGCGAGACCACTGAACAAATGGTCAGGATAATGGGTCAATAGAGGCCTGTCAAAGCAAAGCATTTTAATCACCACCGTAGCAGCACCGTTTTGGGCTCCGATCACTAAACTTTTACAAAAGAAACGAATAAAGGTGGCAGAAAATAAACAAAGGAAGATTTAGCTTTACTTTAGCATACTTTATAACTTCATGAGTTTTCCAGACTACAGGCAGTTCTAGGATCACTCATCTCACATCATACAAATGTGTCCTTCTGACTTCTTTAACATTAACATTTATATCCAACAACTTTGGCGAATTACATGTATATAGTAGGTTGGATTAAACCATTTTATACTTTAAAGGTGCTGTAAGACATCTTGGAAAAACAGTTCCAGCAAACAAAATTTTTGAAAACACACAACCATGCCTCTCCCTTCAGATCACCCCTCGAAACCACGCCTTCAAAACAGAAGAACGTGCATGCTGTCTGTCAAGGTGATCGGATGTTTCCCAAATCGAGAAGGAAACAAGCCAAGAGCACTCGTGACACAAGCTAACAGCAACATAACCGTGGTTAGCTTTCAGCCATGACGTCCTCTTCTGCGTCTGCGGTAAGATTGTTCAACATCTCAGTGAACGTAAGCAGGCAGTGACGGTTGTAACTTCAAGTAATATTTCAGACTGATCTGAATAACTCGCAGACCGACCATGGCTTAGAACTAGGTAACATGACGGCACTGGTCCTCGCGCCAGCACGAGCATTGGGAGGTCGATTTGTTCATGTGTCAGGTTACGCGCACAGGGGGGAGGGAGAAGCAGACGACCCTGATTGATGTGTCAGGAACAATTAGTGGTCCACGGATCGTGTTTTGAGATGGGTGTACGTTACTCATTGATTTCACACTGCAGACCTTCTGTTTAAATCGCTTGATACGCAGCTGTGGGGAGATCTTAAAAGCCACATGGCAAAAAATGTGAGAGAAAAGATCTCCTACGGCACCTTTAAAACAAAACCCCGCTGGAGTGATAGAGAAAGGTGGAGAAATTCCATTAAATCACCACAAAATCTCTGAAACAGATTAGTGAATAAAGGGAATTGTTGATCAGCTTCTTCTTTTTGAAAGTTCTTATGTGATTCATAATCAGACAGCCCTTTTGCTACACATTCAGCTTCTTACTCCAGATAAGGGCAAAGTAAAGCTACAGAGATATCGCTATGTCACTGAGCTAGACGTTATCAGCAGGAAGAGTTCACAGATTTCATTCCTCAGAGAGGAAGAAGCGGCAGAAACCGAGCTGTATCGATGGAATGTGCTGCAAAACGATCTCTTCAACCAAACGGCAGCCTGTCCAGGTTCCGTTATGCAACACGCCCTTTCAGTGTAAAGATAGAACATGTCTCCACGGCATGCCGTGAGTAAGGATACAGACGTGGCTTTTGAGGTCGTTGCGGAGGCCTCTTCTCACCAGTTCGTAGGCCTCTTCCTTCTTTCCCAGACAGTTCAGGGTCAAACCTTTCATGGCCAATGTCTCTGTGGCGAGAAAACCCCATAGAGCAAACCATGAGGATAACGGTGACAGAGAGGGAAGACTCATTGACCAGTCAATATTATTCTCTTACCTCCATGTTCTGCAAATTTGGGGTTGGACAGGATCTGTTTGCAGAACTTGAGCCCATTTCTGTATTGTTTGTGCTCGTAACATCGCTGTGAAGAAAAAAGGACACATTAGGGGACAGAAACCACACAGATATCTAGATTAAAATGATACTCATACATAAGCCTCTATGGAGGTAAAAGCAAGTTTACTTCCAAAGAAATCGACTAGAGAGAAAGGAGTAACAGTATTTTTATCATCTTCAAATTTCAACAAACCACAACAGACTCCAAGTCAGTTGGTACCTTACAGTTAATATTAGGGGATGTGGAAGACATTGCATTTCCAATATTATATGGCTATACAATGATTGCAGTTTTGGCAAAAAAGGTTTTGATTATCTGTAGCTAAAACAATCTTTCAGCTTCGAAAAAAAAACCCCACTTAAAATCAGACCAATTTAAGATTGATCACTCAAATAAATGAGTTATCTCAAATAAATCTATAAATGAGACCCATCATTCTTATGGTTAAGGCTTGCAGCTTAGAAAAGTAAAATATAGAGGACATGAAATGGATTTTAAATTCAGAAATCATGAGGACAATATGAAAAAGGGTTTGATGGTTTGTAAACTTGAAAGACAGCAGTCAGTCACTGACTTCTTGTACCAGGAAGATGAGCTGCAACAGCCCACTGCCAGAGTTGAAGGAACAGTAGGAAACAAATGGTTGAAGGATTTGAAGCGTAGATCATTGAACAGACAGGAAGAAATTAAAAGGATGTAGTCAGGAGACAGGAGGTTCAACTGTTATCCTCAGTGACCTGGCTCTGAATCAAATCATGGGACGTTCTCAGCCGCCATCAAGAGCTGCAGATGTCTGTATCGCCAATATATAGGACAGCTGGTCCTAAGGATGGGAGTTGGAGACAACCATCCTAGACAAGACATCAGACCCAACAACATGGACAAACAAAACATTTCCTTCAAACTTCAGCAGTGCCACAAGAAGAACGCCTCCACACCGCAGTGGATTGGTGTAGCAATTCATGCAAAAGGAGCTCCAACCAAGTATTGAATGGATATTATAGGTCCCTGTAAAACTCATTTTCAGTAGGCACTCATTTCTGATTTAAAAAGCTATTAATATTTCAGTTTTCTGAGCAACTGAATATACCTTTTATTAGCTGCAAGCCATAACTATTCAAATAATCAAAGACTTTTTTTTACTGAAAGGCAGCGGCTTTATTTAGAGACACAGTTGCACAAACGCTACATCACCACTTTTGTTAAGCCGATTAGCGGCTGTCAGGGGAGACAACGTGATTTTACCACGAGAGGAAGAGCTAAGCTGGCAGATGGCATTTCGTTGCCCCACAAATGACTAAAACAACCCAAAAAAGGAGCACGTCCACTTTATATATCAGCACCACAGTTGGCAGGGATATTAGGTTGTTGATTAAATGTGCTGCTGACCATTACAAAAAGGACAATGTCTGATTTGACAGTTTTGGGCTTTAATGTGATTCTTTCTACCTTCTGTCTGAACAATGTGACATAACTTGTTTGTCTGGACTAATAACCATTTTCCGAACACACACCAAGCTTGTCCTTCATGCCTGAAAAGCCAATTCATCATATTAAATGAATAGCTGCTGGACAGCACCTAACTTATTACCTTTACTGTACTAAATGCAGTTTGTACAACGTTATAATTAGGAAAATAAAGACAATTCAATGTAAACACAGAGTTTATTCTGACGGTGGAAGTGTTCATAAAGAAAACCCACTTTAACTGTCTTCGAAGTTTGGAATCCTGCAGAACTGGTCAAATTTGACATTAGAAAGGTTAACCTTAAGAAACCCGATTAAGAAAACATTGCTGATGATGAATTTTGAGGACAAATTTTAAACTTTAATACCAGCAGCTGTCCGCTCTCTGCATGGTCTTTACAGAAATAACTTGACTCCATGATTTAGAGAAAAATCAGCGGGAGCATGTGCTTCGCGGCTGCAGGTCTTGCTGTGTGTGTTGAAACTTTTCAAAGTTCGTTCTTAGTAATGACTACGTTCTGTTTGAAAGGAAGAGTACGGGAGAAAAAAAAAGCCACCACTTACAAGCTTTCAGGTTACTGAACATTCATTTCTAAGCTGTAGAAACACTAAAAACGGTGCATTTAAACCAATAGCCAGATTCAGACAATTATTTGAGAGATCAGACTCCTTTTTAACAATCAGATAATCTGGAAACAAGTCAATATCTGATGTCTGAGTATTTGCAAAGTTTTAACCTTTACAGATTTACAGGCTTCAGAAAATATAATGAAAGACAGACAAGAACAGCATTTAAAACATTTCATCATCTTTCCACCCCGAGTGGTCTCATCTAAATTATATTAAGGAGCAAATGTGGCAACAAAACTAAACTAAACACATTTAGTTTTGAAAAAGTTTTGAAAAAACAAAACATGAAGATGTGATTCATGGCTGCTCCTTTCAGGGGAGCACAGACTTGCCGGAGTTTTAATCCCTGCTAATGCAGGGATTCAAACCCAGCAACTCTGTATCAACATGAAAACTTTGCTTCACTACAGAGGGATTAAACAGGATGATGGAATTTACATTTCACACCAACCAAATGCTGGAAACATTTCTTCTTGGTTGACTTTTCTGCACTCCCCTGAGCCTACCTGTTATCTTTTCAAAGTCCCCCTCTAACTCACCCTCTTACAATATTGATAACATTCAGGCATCCCATGTAGATAATAGCTTTCCTTCTATAGATTCTTACATTTCTATATGTCAACACCTCATTGGTTCCGAAAATAAGTAAACAATTATTCCTTTACTTAGAAACAGCCTCCCCAGAATGTGCCGTTATCAGCGAAACCTGTGGATCTTGCTTGTGGTCCATCTAAATATTTCCTACATATGTAGATCCAAACCATTACCAACTTCTTCCGGAGCCATAAATGAAATGCATAAAAAAATAACTGATATGTTTTGAGTCAAACACGGATTTTGGAAACAAAGGCAGGTGGACAGAGGCCACCCAGCTAGTATCAATGTTTACGAATTCTCGTGTGCTCAGACTTCTTCTACAAATATCCTGTGGAGAAGTCAAGGTTGATAGTATCCAGTATCTTGCAAAACAATAAAATCATTGTATTTCTTTCTATTAAAAGAAATACAATACTTATCTGAACATGTGTCAAGGTTTAGTAAAATCCTACCCATGAGAGCAACATTTGTGCCTCCTAACAGCCCGTGTTTCTCAGCAGAATATTTCATGAGCATTGTGGGTGGGCTGTAGCGTGTTCACCTGCCTCAGTGAGCCGATGACCGTCTTAAAGGTGCAGGGTTAATGATTTCAGTGCTTTCCTCATGTATACATGCAAATAAGGAGGTCAATTATTAAAAAACAATTTCTGTAGCCGTTACGCTCAAAAGTTAAGATATCAGCATAATTCCATTGTAATTCTAAAAGTTTTTGCATAAGCAGCGTCTGTGCTGTAATATGCTGGGGAGGAAGCCCAGATGTCAGTTAAAGGGCCAGATGTCAGTTAAAGGCACATTACGCTCATTATTAATTAGCCTAATTTTCAGCATAAATTACTTTTTTTTTTTTGAGTAACGCTTCGTTACACTGAAATAGGCTGGCAAGAACCCTGCAGTCAATGATTTAGTTGATATTCTGCCAACATATGACAGATAAACAGCTTGCAATTTGCTTAGATTTGTCCTGGTTTTATCGATGGTCATAATTTATCCAAATTCTAAACCTGACCAGTGGTTCCAAACCCTGTTCCTCTGGGACCTCTGTCCTGCATGTTTTAGGTCTTTCCATGTTGCATCACACCAGAAAAGAATGGATGATCAACAGGCTTCTGCAGCCCTTGATTGAAGAGGAGGAGCCCTAATTTGATTCAGGTGTGCTGAAACAGAAACAGCGATGGAGCTAGTCAAGAGGGTCCGAAATTAACCCTTTGACTCACTGGCCAAGATGACTAGGAAATTTATTTTTTTTAAGCAACCAAGCATATTTTTTACCGGCCAGGAAACAACAAATGTTTGCTCTTATATTTCTATGGAACATATTTACTAAAAGTACCAGTAAAAGGTAAAGTAGTTTTATCAAATCAAGTTTTGTTTTAGAATTTCATTCAAAAAAGTGCAAATGCAAAATGCTTTTACTTGATAAAGTGGCTGTAAATAAAACCATTCAAAAAACAAAACTATTTAAATCTTTTATTTGTTTTTTGAGTTTTTACCGCACTAGTGGCTCGTTTTTTTTTTTTAACAGTATGCTGACTGAAAAGGCGGTATGAGAGAGGGGGAGAGACATGCGGCAAAGGACCCCAGGCACTCACTCCCCCTCACTGGTATGTTGTTTTTTTAGAAGGCTTGGTTACTCTAACTATATACCTAGCATTAACTACCTAGCAGCTGAGTTGTTGTTAAATGACGGGATGTTGGGGGAGTGCTCTCTGTACGTGCATCTCTCTATTGATGGGTGAGGAACAGAAAGCAGAGTAACAAAGGTACATAGGGGAGACTTACCAAAATAACAGATGAAAGGACGTCACTGATGTGCAACTATTATCCAAACTAGGGCTGCAACTAAGGATTATTTTGCTAATAGATTAAATTGTCCATTATTTTTTCAATTAATTAATTATCTGATGGCCAAAGATTACTTAA
>NW_015150869.1:511900-595730 GCF_000732505.1 Cyprinodon variegatus | reverse complement strand
GGCCAAAATCCCAATATCGTGCATCCCTACTTTTTACAATCTTGGCATAATAACTGCTCTAAAGCCGGGCATACACTGTGCGATATTTTCAATCATTGCACACAGCTACAGCTCACATGGGATCAAAGAATGCATGAATGATTGAAGTCCAAATTTGACTTTTGAAAATCCAATACCAAAAATGTCCAGAAGATGGCAAAAATGCATCTATATCTACCACTTGCATGTACCACATTTCTTTTGATATCCAGTTTTGCTGCTACGTGTTCCTGGAGCACAGTGTGCAGAAGCAAGCGCCTGGTTCACCTAACTTCCTACACCAGCTGCTAAGTGGCTTGCCTTCTCGTCCTGTCTCCTTGAGCCATGCCCAGTGCCATTTATTTTTGAGACCTTTATCTTTGGTCGGAACATCTTCCCCAGAGTTCATGAACTGCATTGTGCCCACTCCAAAAATTCCATTCTCTCTATTGTCCTTCTCTCCAAACACAAAGTTTAATTTTATATTGTATAGTATTTTTTGACTGTTTACGCGTCTCTCCATTGAATGGAGCCTTAAACAGTGCAAGGTGACCTTCCGTGTGAAACTTCAGCACTGTGATTTTTTTCTACCCATGGGCAAATACTACGAGCTGGAAATCCGGCCTGGGGCCGGATTACTTTAATCCCCAAATCTGTCAATTTTACAGAAAGAACTCCATTTCGGCCCGATCGAAAAATTCTCACACAACTGGAAAATAGGGAGCGAAAAAGGCAAAAAAAAAAAAAAGCGTTGAGTGTATGCTCGGCATTAGTGTAACTAGAGCAGTAATTGTAGCTCTGTCAGCTACAGGCATGTTTTAGTTTCTATATTCCAGTAAACAATTAATCGCTTACTAATTAGCTTATTTCAATAACCGATTAATCATGATTATTCCGATTAATTTTCCAGCCCGACTCCAAACATTCAGTCACCATGTGGTGAATGGTGCATTGGCATTAACTCGGCAAATTAAAAATCTTGTCACATATTAAGTGTGTTAATTTTGGACATTGTTGACAAGCATGTCCACAATGGAAATATACTGATATGTAGGGTTTGATAATTCAAAATGTATTTAATTTATATTCTATGATAATATGACTTGAGGACATTTCTGGTATTTCTACATGCACTGCAAATGATTATCATATTTTTATTTGACTGACACTCAGGGCACAGCCAATTTAAACAAAGTCACCAACACAGACCACAGTCAAGGGACTGGAGCTGTGCACCAAGGAATTAAGCTCTAGCTTCAAAGGAGTGCCCATGATCCCTGATAAGGCGACCAAACAACAATGTTTTCTGTGGTGTGGTATGTGATGCATGAATTGATTATTTTGCGCTGATTGAGCTGATCCTTGCCCTAATGGACATTTGGTATGTGCTAAAGGAAGCGCTGATTTATATTCAGAAACCAGGTTGTCTGCGTGTGTGTCGCAGTGAATGTAAATGTGTCCCCGCCACAGACACTCAGCTGGACCTCTCCAAGATTGTAGGTTGACCGTTGACAGTAGGCATCTGATTGGCCAAATCTACATCCGCTCTACATTATGCGCATTTCCTGTTTGGTACCTTATCGGCTTGGTTTGTTTGTATGACCACCATTGTGTAAAATAATTTGTGAAGTTTGACTAGCTAGAAGAGAGAGGTGCGCGAGAAAGCTAGTTCCTGATTGTCCCTCTTGCGTTGTGGCGTGGAATAACATAGCGCAGACCACGCTTCAAAATTGGGCATAAATCAAAAATACCTGCCACAAGCTCACTGCGACACGCTGATGCGGGGAGTATAACCAACCCGTTACTAGTGCTGTAAAGTTTGACTAAGCCCAGGTTGAAGGAAACATGTTTGAGATCTGTTTTATTTTTTAAAGATAAGAAACAGAACATCATAAGTCAAAGCTAGAAAAGGGGAGAAACATCAAGATGATTAAAAAACAGAACAGAAATAGACAAACTACCTGTAAAGTGTTGCCTTCAGTATCAACAAGTGTACGTGCAAAATTAGGCGTTTTAGAATTTAAACTTTTAAAGCCACGAGTTGTTTTGCTAATACATTACAGTGAATTTTAAAACAATCTGTCAGGTTTAGGTTTAATTTGTCTTTTTGGAGAAATGAAAGTTGATCAACAAAGAATAAAGGAGTCAGTGACAGGGAAAGTGAGAACCCACTGAATAAGAAATATGAGGAAGGAGAGATAAACACCTAGTTAAATATATTATTTGTTGTGTCAAAGCTCTAAATAAAACTGCTTTATACAAGTCTATTTTGTAGTACATATTTTTACACTGTTATATTGGAGAAGTTATCTAGACTTGGCAAAACTATTTTAACCCTTTAAAGCCTGATCCAAGAATAAGACAAAACAGAAAATTACTTTTTTTTGGTTTGAAGTCCTTATTTGGCCTTGTAACAAAATATGTAAAAAGAAAAAACAGAAATACATTTGATATTGATAATTTATTACTATGCGATAAGTCAAGATTATTTTTTGTGTAGTCTTCTGCCCTCTGTTATCAGGTATATCTGATTGTGTACAATAGGATTTTAAGCTAGGTTTTTACCATTAAATTATGCAAAAGGTGTCAGACGCAAAACATTTCAGAAAGTGTATGTATCAAATATGATACATTTGGCATTATAGGGTTAAGATGCTTGTAAAGACATCTATAGTGGACATCCTTGGCAGTTTCTCTGAAACCTTATAAAGTCATTAATATTAATTGATCTGAATTTTATAGTGCAGACCAAATTTAGAAAACCAGTTATTATTTTGGTCCTATCATCTCGCCCTACTGATATGCTATTTTACAAGAACAAAATGTGTAACAAAAGGTAAGTACAAAGAGATATAATGGTAACACATAGAAGCTTCCAGAGAGACAAATATACTTGGAAATTACAATAAAGCATGAGTATTTGATTTACTACAGCCAGTTGTCTAAAATCTATCATTTTTAAAGGATCATATTAGTAAAATAAAGCTCTGATCCGATTTTGTTCCAAACCTTTTTTTTCTTTGAGTCAACAGAACAATGTGATCTGCAGCAGCTTAGTAGATTCGTGTCCAGGTCACAGCGTTTCCAATGCAGCCCAATAATCGGGTCAACATCCTCTAGCTTCCAGCAGAGCCACCGGCTCTTAAAAACAATCACATTTAAGTGAACCGGATAATAGTGCTTTACCTGCCCATATTGGCTACTTGAAAGTGTGTCACTACAGTGCGTGCATCAACAGTGATACAGGAATACACAAAGCATAGTAGACGTAGGAAATCAAATGTGCCGAAACTGGACCCCATGGTAGTTTCTTTCAACTCCACTTGTCAGCATGCAAGACTACAAGTTCACAGCCAGGCTACAAACAGATCCGTTACAAATACCATGATACCGTCACACCTCTCATTGGAGCGCCTTCACCTCTGACAAACCCGTAACACCTATCTGAACCGATCTAATGTTAGCCAGTAGCTGCAGAAATTACTTTAAACATCTACCCGCACGCCGCTTACTCAAGCTAGCGAGGCTGAGCAGCATTAGCCGATTGTACACCCTAACGTTTATAAGCTTTAATGTAGTCCCAGTTTACAATGCAACACACGTAATAGAAAACGTCTGGTATCTGAATATTATTCTGAGTAAAACTGTAAGAATATATATAAATTAGGTGTTTTAAATTACAAGGTGGAAGCTAACTTGAAAGCTAACATGTGGCTAGGGAGTTAGCTTAAATGAAGTATGTTTGTTGTGACAAATGGCGGGGCCTGCCTCTAATCGACTGTCAACATTGAGTAATTTACGCCCTTAACTGAAATAAAATTATAGTTTAATACGAATAACACTTTTTTTTCGAAGCCCCGACAATAGCAGTGCTAGCCGTTAACGCGGAGCAGTGACAGCGCATATTGAGGCCCAGGCTAGCTGGCTAGCTAACTCATTCAATGATACAATTTTGCTATCAAACTGAAGCGGCTGTCAGCTGCGGTTGGAGCAGAAAAACCGGCTACAGCCGAGAGAGTAGCTCTTTAACGACTAACTCACCAGAATCCTCTTAAAGAGAGCGTTCTCCTTCGGCGGTAAAGTAACCGTGGGCATCGTTGCAGTCGGGATCGACCTCAGCACATGTAGCTAAAGTTAGCCCGGGTAGTCCAGACGAGTTGAGCGCCGTTAGCGGTGGTTGGCTCTGCTTCTCCGGATTCAGCCGCTCGATTGCTCCGTTTTCTCTCCTCCTCAAACACTTCCGTCTCACCGCGGAACCGAGGGCTTCTCAATTTTTTTTTTTTTTTTTTGTTTTATTTTTTTTTATTTTTTTTTTTAATTGAACAATCAAACTATTACAAGACATATCAAAACAGTTATACAAAGTTGTAAATTGAATATCTCATTAACAAATAGAATCATACAGAGAAACAAAAATACCAGATCATAGAACAAAGTAATAAAATAAAAAAATAAAATAAAATAAAAACAGGACTCTTGAATTTTAAAGTAAATTCTCAATATATTGCATCATTGATTGGGCTTTAGGGTTTTTACAATGGGTTAGTACTTCTTTGAATAAAAGTATCTCACTTATAAAAATATTGAGAGATGGGGTAATTTTTTGAAATCGACACTTATGTATGAAAAATTGTTATTAACATAGTTTGATTCTCTATCCCCCGTTAAAAAAATTTTTTTTATATCAAAATACAAAAGTGGTAAAGAAGTCTTCCGTAAGATCCAATTTTGAAAATTCTACTAAAAAATATTTATGATATTGCAGTGAAAAAAAAGATGTTCTGCTGTTTCAACATCTGAATCACAGAATACACAAGAATTGGTTGTTATGTTAAATTTCTATGTAAAACATCATTACAGGGTCAAATGTCATATATAATTTTGATTATGTATGACATTTGGCCCTCACTTCCACATAACTTTCTGTGGAAGTGAGGGCTTCTCAAATATATTTACTCACATTTCTCATCTTTTTTCGCCCCACATTTTTCATGTAGTATTTAATTAAGGCCAAACTGTCATCATCAACACCAATTCAAGTGTCCAGAAAAAGTTTAAATGAATGCCCAATATTTTTAATATGTAATATTTCTGCATTAAAATACCTTTTATTGTTAATAAAGTCACAATTCAGACTGCAAGGAAAGTAAACATTTTTAGAATATTATAAATCAAAACTGGTTAAAAAAAAAGTAAGTCTCCTATTTAAAAGTTATGAAATATAGAATAAAAATAAAGTTTAAAAAAATGAGATTAAAATATATAAGCACCTTTGAAATGCACAGATTAATAGGCCTAGAGGAAAAACTAAAAGTCATTCATGGCTGCAACTGACCATTATTTAGCAAATCGATTCATCTGTTGATTATTTTTTCGATTAATAATCAGAAAGTTGAAGGTTCCTTAAAGAAGAATTATGAAATGAAACCAGGTGAAACTAAAAGTTTTCCACATGAGGAGTTCTGGAAATAGATTTTTTCATCTTAAATGAAAAATGCTAAAAGAATTTTACAATCTTGGCATAATAACTGCTCTTAGTGGGTCGCTCTGACATCTAAAGGTATGTTTTCCAGTCTCTATACTCCAGTTAATGATTAATCAATTACTAAATTAGTTGATTATTTCAATAATCGATTAATCATGATTAATCTGATCGTTTCAGCCCTAAACTCAATGTATATATGTATTTTCCACAGTCATTTAAGTGAGAAATGTCAGAAAATCAGAATTAAAATCAGGCAATGTTAAAAATGAAGATATAGCATAAAGTTGGAATTTTTTTCCAACTTTTTTTGGAATTTTTTTACTTACCTACTTATTGTGACTTACTGTAACAATAAAAGTTAAAGGTACAGAAAAGCTAAACATATTTTTAATGAAGTTTTAAAAAAAAGATGAATTAATAATAGTTTTTTGTAGATAATACAATAACTGCACCGAACATTTGTAATAATCCCGATACTAATGTAGAAAGAACACAGAAGCCTTTGTGGTTTTACCTTTTTTCTGCTATAGATCAAATGAAGATAGATGTCTGGTATATTATACTCTATATTCCAGGTCTGCTTGGAATTATGCAAACAGACAATTCCAACCACTAGAGGGCGCCATACTAGCGTGCATAATGTTCAAACTGCATATCTGCTCCATTTGTCTCACATTTCTAGACAAATAAGCAGATCTTTGATGATGATGTATGTTAACATGGTTTTGATAGCTGTATTTTGAACAAACCGTGTTGCCATCTGTAGAGTGCAATGATGTAACTGATTAAAAATTAAGAATTTTTTTTATATAAATCAAAACACATGTTGTCTGGAGGCACTTTACAGAGTCAGTTTAATCAAATTATACAGACAGATTGGTTAGAAGCTTTTCATGTAAGGAAACCTGGCTGATTGACCTGTAGAAGCCACTTTTTCTCGGTGAGCAGGAGGAGACATCACACAGTCGCTTGCAGAGACAGAATAAAGTCATTGGATGGTAATTAAAGATGATGTTCGTGTGTCTGTATTCAGGCCTCACTCTGCTGTTATCTGGCGGCCTCCTGCTCCCTCACCACCACAATGGCTCCTGCACCACATTTATCAAGTTGACACCAGACACACACGCATGGCCTACACACATTTCTTTTTTCTCTCTCCATCACTCCTCACCGCCTCATCCTCTGTTCCCTCTTACAGCCGTCTGTCCTCTCCACATTTCTTCCACAACATTTCATTACCTTGTTACCCTGGGAGAGGATGGAGAGTGAATCATCCTTTAAACTCATCTCCTTCTCTTGGTGACACGTCATTTGTTGATCTGATTGGTGTCATAAATGTCCCTTCAGAGGCTGCTCAAGGCCGGGGTCTCTGGTTGGAAATGTGTGACCACAAATATGTAGAGCTGGACAATATATCCAACATGATCTTTACTGTGATACCAGTTGTGAGCAGTTTTGATGTCTTGGGTGTTTCATACAGATAAATTAATTGAACAAACGATGGAGGATAATCGGGGCCATAAGGTCATGACTAGCAGCTCAAAAATCTATTATTTTGGTTCCTGTTGTATTTTTTCTTTTTTCTTTTTTTTTTGTTTTTTAGGTGTAAATGCTTTTTTCTCCTGTTTTAATTTATTTCTGTAAAATAAACTTTTTGGCCCAAATTCACCTCTGTAGAAGACACACACGAAACACAAGAAACAGATCAGGGATGAATTTGTGGAGAAGTTTAAAGCAGAAAAAAACATTCTGAGCTTTGAATATCTCACAAAACACTGTTCAATACATCTTTTAAAATGGTGATAGTATGGCAAAACTGCTTGCCTACCAAGAGTTTTGCTATCTTCAAGATATGTCTAGGAAAGCAGACCATTAATCAGAAAGAAATTTTGGAAAGGCAACTGATCACTGCTGCACTTTATGGAATGGAAATGTTCAGCTAAACATGTAGAAGAAAGTGCTCTGGTCCTTTAAAGAAAATACTGTTGTATGGCATAAAAGCTGCACCTTACCATGAATATTCCACCTCCCACTGTGGAGGATGGAGGCTTCTTTTAAACAAGGACTGAGTGGAGGGCAGTGCAGGGCAATGACATGGCGTTTGAATAAAAGCATATTCATGCATTAGAATTAACATTCAGACCTAGAGCAAACAAAATAAATAATGTGGCACGTAAACAATGGGCTCATGCTACACCTCTTGAATGTTTTTTCTTTGTAAAAACCTATGAAATACATATATCAGTTTATTCTACTTCACAATCACTTTGTTTTGGTCCAAACCATAGACTGCACAGTCATACACCGAATTTTGTGGTCCTAATGTGATAAAATATAGACAATTTCAAAGCATATAAATAAATATGAAACAAAAAAAAACAGGAAGGAGCCTCATAATGATTTGCTCTCTCCATATTTTCTTTGGCAAAGACTAAGAAAGACATAAATATAGATAGTAACTTTGCAATTAAAAATGTTTATTGAAGAATTCATAAGAGTTGTTCTTGAAAACTTGGCTCCATATCTATGTTAGTCCACCTTCCTTCTAAGCTAAATCTGAATCAGATGTTTCCCACTTTAACATGAAACGAGACTGTTGTTGTGTCTGGACAGAAATATTCTAAAATGTTTCATCTAAATTGGATCTCTGTGGAATTTGTTACTTTGCAGCCTTTCATAAAGACACCATGGAATCTTACATGAGATTTCAGATGAGAAAGGAAAACAAAGAGACTCCTGTTTTTGCATCTCAAATTCTTCTGAAGGATCGGCTCTGTTAACGCTTTGCAGATCTTAGAATCCTTTGCACTGCAAGCCTAAAAATGTTGGAAGTTATTAAGAAGAGCATAGAACTACGATGTTTTGGTCATGTAAACAAGTATAGCTTTAAGTGATCTGATTGCAAGTTTTTAGTTTTTTATTGGTGCAAATTTAATTCTAAAACTATTAACTTAAACTTCACTTTGTGAGCTAAATAAACTGGAACAAACAATGTTTTTTTTCCAGACTGCTTGGTAAAAAGTACCTAAGATCTAATTAAACTTTAACCCCTGGCTACCTTATCTGTTAAATGTCAGTAAAGCACTACTATTTGCTGAAGTTTGAACCTTAATTAGCTAAATGATTCAAAATAAGATAAAGAAAAACTGCAACTGCCCAAGTTAAAAACTCTGCAAGAGCCAAAAAACGGAATAACAAGATATTTAGGGACAACTTTCAGAGAAACTGACTCTTTGAAAGCAAAAGAATCACAAAATTAAGAATGATGCAAGACTTTTGAACTATAAAAGTGACAAAAATACTAAACAATTTCAGCATATACTGCATAACGTAGATTCCCTTCAAAATGAAATAATTGAAAACGAAGAAAAAACTTATTGGCCATCCTGAGAGAGGTGTGTTCAAAAAGCAAAATGAACAACAACACAAACTAAACAGAGCTTGATAAACTAGCAGAACCATCTTTAGTCTGCCTCATTATAGCGATATAATGCAAAGCGGACAGCAGCAGCTTAGTCGAACCCTGCAGACAGAGAAGAGACACTACACTCAACCAAAATATAAATGCAACACTTTTGGTTTTCTCACATTTTTTATGAGATGAACCCAGAGATCTAAAACTTTCTACATACACAATATAACAATTTCCCTCAAATATTTTTCACAAACCAGTCTAAATCTTTGACAGTGAGCATTTCTCCTTTGCTGAGATAGTCCTGATTAGACACCATGATAAGTGCCTAGGTGTGCCTCAGGCTGCCCACAATAAAAGCCCACTCTGAAAGGTACAGTTTGTCACAGATGTCACAAGATTTGAGAGAGCGTGCGAATGGCATGCTGACAAGGAGAAATGTTAACCAGAGCTGTTGCTTGTGTATTGAATGTTAATTTCTCTACCATAAGCCATCTTCTAAGGCGTTTCAGAGAGTTTGGTTGTACATCCAACCAGTCTCATAACCACAGTCCAGGTGTAACCATACCAGCCCAGGACCTCCACATCCAGCATGTTCATCTCCAGGATCATCTGAGATCAGCCACTTGGACAGCTGCTGAAACAATTAGTTTACATAACCAAACAATTTCTGCACAAACTGTCAGAAAAAGTCTAAGGGAAGCTCATCTGTATGCTCGGCCCCCTCATCGGGTCTCCACCTGTGTCCAGTTCATCATCATAACTGACTTGAGTGAGCAAGAGCTCACATTAGCTGCCGTTTGGCACATTGGAGACGTCTTCTCTTCACAGAAGAATCCTGGTTGACACTGTTCAGGGCAGATGGCAGACAGAATGTGTGGCATGGTGGGAGTGAGCGGTTTTCTGATAATATTTGAGGGAAATGGTTATATTGTGTATGTAGAAAAAGTTTTAGATCTTTGAGTTTGTCTCATAAAAAATGGAAGCAAAACCAAAAGTTTTGCATTTATATTTTTGCTGAGTGTGCATCTGATCAGAAAAATACCTTGATCAGCAGCTTCTGCTTATGATGGCGTGTTGACAGGAGGTGCTTTACAATTCAGGAGACAATGGTTTTACACAAATAGATTTGGGTTTCAGTTCTTTGTTAATCCTATAATAACGTCTATTCTATTAGAAGTTCTAATGATAAGGTAGGCAGGCAGTCCTTAAAAGATTAGAAATACAACAAAAATCTAAACAAAAAACAATGCCTCTTTGCCATTATTCAAACCTTAACATAGCATCAGATCCAAGTCGGAAAGGTGGTCAGTCCAATCTACAACATTACATCCAGTGAAAAATAACAAGTTTGTTAAATTAAAAGATTCCATGAACCTGAGGCTGCCTGGGGTTTAAATTATTTTGGTCTGAGCTGTTTGTACGGTTTTGTTTTTAATCATAGCACTGAACCATTTGGACTGCCAGCATTAGGATTTTGATCAAAAAGTCAGCCTGACACATACCTTACTAACACTACCCAGGTAAATGGTGTAGGCTACTCCTTTTTTGTGCCATCATCTCAGATGTATGTTTTGAGAGAGCACATAATCTGGCTGTTATACAGCAACATCCAGAAAATAGAAATCCTAGTGCTTGTAATTCAAAAAGACAATTGCGATCAACAGATGTTTTTTTACATCACCAATGAACAGATGAACACTGCTTGTTCCAGATTTCAGGGTGTTAACTCCTAGTTGTAGCATGCCTCTCTGACTGGACCTCCTCTCTTCTACCAACAACACACCCCATCTTCCTCTTATCCTGCCTTCATCCCTCCTCTTCCTCTCGTTTCCTCTTTCTTTATCTGTCCAAGGTGGTGTCGCTACTGAGCATGAGTAATGATGCTGTCATCTCTGTGAGTCTCCATTTATCAATGTCAAATGAGGGAGTTTGCTGGTTGTGTGTGTGCTGATGTTGGTGGGTGGGGGGGTTAGAGAGTGGAAGGAAAAAACATGGCAACTGGGACCATGTGAGGATGGAAAGGTGTAGCAGAGCTATGGGAGGAAGAGGTGGAGCAAGGATGAAGAAAACATGGTTGACAGAGGAAGATGAATATCCAGGAACAGCATGAGGGCTGTTTGTCTGTTGGCACAAAAACAGAGCCAGTGATCAACTCTGGTTCCGTCAGGCAGAATAGAGGCTTGATTCATTCCCAGTATATAATTATAAATATGCAAATCAACCAACTAAATCCCATTTCAGGTTAGGAGAACTTTATGCATGCAATGTTGCTGCCTTAAAGGGTCCCAACTGTTCCTCAAAGTGAGACACAACAAGGTCCTGAAACCGACACTAAACTCCTTTACAGTTTCTACCCAGAGGCTATGCAGGTACCCAGCTCTGCCTTAATGATCTCATTCATATCTATTTAACTTGTCTGCTAATAAGGCACCAGTTCCTCCATTATAAATAACTCCATTTAAAAAATCTTAAAACACCTGCACGTTATCTGCACCGCTTTACCTCAACAAAAACACAAATTGTACGGCAGCTGGGCTTCACAGTGTGGCAGTGGGTAGCACTGTTGCCTTGCAGTAAGAAGGCTCTGGGTTCGATTCCTAGCCCTGGCTCTTTCTGCCTTGAGTTTGCATGTTCTCCCTGTGCATGCATGGGTTCTCTCCGGGTACTCCACGATTTCTCCCACAGTCCAAAAACATGACTGTTAGGTTAATTGGCCTCTCTAAATTCTCCTAATGGGTGAATGCATGGATGTTTGTCTATGTCTCTCCCTGCAGCAGATTGGCGACATATTCAGGGTGTACTGCGAGAGACACCCTGAAAACTGTGACCCTGAAGAGGAGTAAGTGGGAGAAAATAAATGGATGGATGTTCGGCAGCTAAAATATCTCAACTGTTAACTTTTCAGACACTGGTCATTTTACCCCTTTGGATTTCTTGACACATTCTCCAGAACAGATAAAAAAACAAAAATGTTAAAAAAAAACCTCTCAGGCCCATTGTTAAGTACAGCAGAGGATCTGTAATGATATGGGCCTGTTTCTCTTTCAAAAAGCCCATAAAATGGTATGAACCATATCCAGTCTGGTGAAATAAGGAGAAGTCCACTAAAAAAGACTGAGGCCTAATGTGTCAATATTTAAGGATGATAAGGAGGATATTTAAGTGATTTCATGTCAATGCTAAAAAAAAAAAGATTGAGTATTGACAACAAAAAATGCAAAGTAGGGTTTCCTGAACATTTTAGTCTGTGACCCTAAAAATAACTATGAAATAGACTAAATACTACCTAAAAGTTCACATTCTCTTAATAAGTTCAATCTATATTTATTAGTATAATAATCATGTTTATTTATTTATTAAGGTATTTTGAGACCATTTCATTTTCAGTCATTTAAAATGGTTTTTATTAATTTATAAGACATCTAATTGTGCATTTTTAAAGAAAATATTACAGATATTTAAATAAATGTTTTATATATACCTATTTTAAGGGACACAATGATTGTGAAAACCATAAACCACTTTATGACCCCCCATTTGGTGTCCCATGATCCCTCAGAGGTTTTGGACCCCCATTTTGGGAACCCCTGATTTAAAGAGCAGTAAAGCCCCAAATCAACTTTGTAAATTATCCCGCTTAGTCCTTTCCTCCTGCAGTCTACAGGTGAGAGGCGGGATATGCCA
Source organism: Cyprinodon variegatus (assembly GCF_000732505.1). NCBI lineage: Eukaryota > Metazoa > Chordata > Actinopteri > Cyprinodontiformes > Cyprinodontidae > Cyprinodon > Cyprinodon variegatus. The sequence goes on along the minus strand of NW_015150869.1, from coordinate 583,128 downwards.
TGGATAGGCTGTGTCTGTTGGAGGGCAACATAGAGACACACAACCATGCACACACACACCAATTTAACATATTAAGGACAATTTAAAGAAGCTAATTAACCTAACATTCATATTTTTGGACTGTGGGAGGAGGCCAGTGTACCCAGAGAGAAACCACACATGCACAGGGAGAACATGCAACCTACATGCAGAAAGACCCCGAGACGGGAATCGAATCCAGAACGTTCTTGCTGACAAGCAACACCCTTACCCACTGCCGCACAGCGCGGCCCTATTTTGTTGGTATTTTTCATGAAAAAGTTCTTTTATACATCTGGTTGAGTTAAACATAATAAAAACCCAACAAACAGAGTTTAATATGACCAGCGAGAACATTCTCTCTTTATTGTATCTTTTTGAAAAAAAAAAAAAAGCAAATTTTTTTTCTGTAATTCTCTTTTGTTAACATTTCATTGTTCTGTACAGGATAAGAAAAGTAAGCACTGCTTAAGAACAAAATTTCAACCTAAAAAAAAAAGAAAAACCCAAAAAAAGAGAGCAGGTTTACAATACAAATTAGTAGTAAGACATTGTCTGAAGTGCAATGGCATAGCTCAGATGGGTTAAAAGTGAAACCGAAAAACAAAAATAAAAATACTTCTCTATTTTCCAACAAACAGTAAATTCTTTACAGAGTAGAGACTGTAATATTTGATGTATTTAAACTTGTAAAAACATATTTACAAATAGCAATTATCTTTTATATACTTTTTTCTCATAATCACATATATATGTCAGCACCAGTAAAAAAAAACAACAAACAAAAATAACAAAATTATTTGTTAAAATGTTGTCTACAGACTTGGTCCCGGTATTGTGATATTTGGAGGAAGCTTCCGTTCTCTGTCTGAAAAGGATTTCCAAAACAGACCTCCAAGCTCTCACTTTGAAAAGGACAAGACAGACACGTCGGACGTTCAAACACCTTTCATCCGTCCACATCGGAGTGGAACTCTGGTCCCAGCCTGCCTTGATGCCCTTTGGAGTTCTGGAAGCATGAAAGCCACCCCAGCCCCTCGGAGAGCAAACCCGACAACATTGGAGCTTCGGCGCTGATGCGGGGTCTAAAATATTCAACCGTCTTTTCCTTGATAAAATCTGGCCAAGTGCTACAACCCCACACAGCTGTCCGTGTGACGAAACAAATGAAAACGTAGAGCCTCATTAGCGAACGCTTACAGGACCGAGTTCTATTAAAGGGCTGGATTTTAATACAACCATGAGAACAGAAGGCTTTTTGGTTTTGCAGGTTACATCATTGTCCTAAAAACAGACACTTTAGTCCTTACTGAATAATACAAAACATTTAGAGATGCAACAAGTTGACAAGAACCACAGGAATAAAAAAACCTATCGTATATTCTTATGTTTACGTTTTAGGGCTAAAAATGCGACAGCTTGATGAAATGATGTTACCTACAGAGAAATGGAGCCTTTGATCAAATCTACAGCCAGACACCGCTTGCCTGGAAGGCCAAAATCAGCCTTCCAGCAGTGGTTTATGACCTAAAACAGGGCAGCTTGTATTTTTCACAGTAGTGTTGAAGTACAGCACGGTTTCAGTTAAAGCGTAAAGCAGGACTGATGGAAGGTTTGGGCTGTGATGAAGGGATGGATACACAGAGGCTACGGAACAAACCAACAGAACAACACTGCCTTGCAAAGGTATTCAGACCCCTTCAGCTTTTTCACTTTTTTTTCACATTAAAACCCCCAAACTTGAGTTTTATCTACTTGGACTTACTGTGATGGCCCAGCAAAGCACCTAACAAAGAAACAGGGGGCACAAAAGGTGGCTTTGATCCATCCTACTGGATTGGCCAAGGGATTCACACCTTCATGACCTCCTTCGTCAGCATTTTCTTGTCCCCACTAAGTCTTTGTTAAACCTACAGTATATTAATATCAGTGCTCCTCACTACTAGTTACAACTGAGGAAGCCTCTTGGATGAGAGGGAAATTGTCTTCTAGAAAACTTTACGTCCATCTGCCTAGACTGAACCTGGTCAAACTTACCATGACCTGGATGACAGAGAATCTTCACAGATATATTAAGAGTTAATATGTGTGATTCAATCTCAGTATGAATCAAAATGTTCTGTAAAGACTTCAGAGGTTTATTAGAGGACGTTAGTAAAAAAGAGAGCATTAAAAAGACCAAGATACACAGCAGACAGTTTACAGAAGCACATGGACTATTAACTATGTGCTCTATGAATCTGACCTTAATGGCAGATCTATAATCGTATGGAGTACGGTTAGAATGTCGTCACAAATAAGACACAGCAAACATGTCTTTATAAAGGCTATGCTCAGGAGGAACACAATGGAACGCTATTTTTCCTCCCACCTTCCAAATATGCATGACCTTGTGTCAGACATGGGCAATGTGGAGTCAACAAGTCATCTCCATGTCATGTATTTGTTCTACCCAGCCAATTAACCAGGTGAGTCCAATCTGCACAGGTAAATTCACGGTGAAGATTGGACTCACCTGCTGCAGTGGCTGGGTAGAACAAATACATGACATGGAGATGACTTGTTGACTCCACATTGCCCATGTCTGCCTTGTGTTGATTAGATATATAACAATCCCCCAAAGCAAATCGAGGTTAGCGGCTGTAAAATGACAAAAAGTGAAACAGCTGAAGAAGTTTTGCAAGGCACTGTAGGTGGGCTTCTCTACGAATTCCCCTTAAAACAAGGAAGTCACTTGTGGTGTTTGAGTACATTCAGTGCCCAGCAATCTTTACAGCTTACGTATGAGGTGGGGGCTCGTCTCCCACAGACCTGTTCCTGTCGTTAGCCGTTTGTTTGCTGTGCTGTACCCGTCGGTCCTGTCCCACTCTCTTACTGCTGTGTCCCCTGCCTTTGTCTTTTCTTCACTCTGAAACCATCACACAGCGCAAGAAATGAAACCCCCCTGCCCCGTAAAGGGAAAAATATATGGGTGGGTGACCTAGCAAAAAGCATAATGGGCCAGAAGATTTAAGTTTTTGCACAATAGTGGAACATCATCTGTTGTGTTTTGCACATTTAAACAGATAAAGAAGTGCTGAGAGCAACAGATGAGTCCCCGGAGAGAAAGTCGGGGAAAACAGGCTCAGATGTGAGTATGTATATATATATGGAGGCAATGAGAGCAGAGAGTTGAAAGATCAAAAGCACTGAGCTAGGTGGCGCATAAACACACACAAATTGTCGCCTTGACGATATTTCCTTCCTTCTCATCATTCTACAGTTTGGAACGAGCTTGTGCTCAGAGCTCTGTGATGTAAACGGGAATCGCTTTGAAACACTGGAACATAAGGAAGATTGACTCCAGGGGGAGAAAGAAATAAAAACACACCTTCTAAATATTGTTTTCTCAATAATATGCACAAGACATGTGAGAGCTCCTTCCATTTCACACACATACACACACCCAAACACACAGGAAACATAAGAATACCAGAACTTATTTATAATCTTTCTCATGTTTTACAAAACAAAACATGCCAGTCAATGTGGTGTCATCCTTGATGATGGACTTTCTCAGGTTTTGTCCAATTGATCAGTTCTTTCAAACAACCTTCCCCATTGGCTATTGGTTCTGGAAAAGCTCGTCCATCCACCCATCACCTGAGTCCAGCTCTGCCCCCGATCCATCACCCAGGCCAAAGGCTCCTCCTCCTGAAGGCCCACCCCCGTACCCATAGGATGACATGTCCTGATTGGCTGTCCTTTGGTAGCCCTGTGGCTGACCACCAACTGAAACGCCCCCTGGTCCGTAGGGTCCACCTCCTCCTCCCCCTATGCCTGGGCCTCCTGGACCCGGCCCAAAAGCCCCCATTCCAGACATCCCCTGAGCCATCATTCCTTGGTTCATGCCCTGGTTCATGACCATGGGTCGGGGCTGATTGGTCCTTGGCTGATTCCCTATGTGAGGGCCCATCATTGGGCCACCCATACTTGCAGCTGGGTTGCCCACCCTGGGGTCCATCCCCTGGCCAGCCTGTCCGGCACCTGGAAAATGTTGTTTGGTCATCCGTGGTGGCTGACCTGGCTGCATACCATAACCTTGGGAGGAGCTGAAGCCCACCATATCTCCTCCAGCTCCTCCTGTAGTCCTTCCTACTCCTCCCCCCATGGCCTGCAGGCCTTGTCCTTGCTGCTGCGGCCAGCCGCCAGCCCCCATCCCTGCTCCACCTCCTCCACCTCCCAGCATGCTTTGAAGTCTCTGAGACTGAACCTTGGCAGGGCCTTTGAGTGGCTGCTGGCCAATGGAGTTCATCATCATCCCTTGGCTTGCGTACCCTCCAGCTCCACTAGTCCCGGGGCCCCCAGGAATACCTCCGAGTCCAGGACCTGCCCCTGCCTGCCGGGGAGGTCCTCCAGCAGGGTTGTGCTGTGGTGGAAGACCCATGGAGGCTTGGACGCTTTGGTTCTGGTGCTGCTGCTGGTGGATCATTTGGCTCATTGTAGGATTGAGGCCATACAGGGCACCCTGATTGGACCCCTGGGTGCCATAGGGTAGTCCCATGTCAGTTTGAGGTCCCACAGGTCCTCCTTGACCCTGAACAGTGTTCATTTGGACCATCTGAGGCTGGCCGTGCTGCTGCTGTAGGAGACGAGGGTTCCGCATGTTTTGGAGTGACTGGCTCCTGGATGCCAGGTCTTGAGGAGGACCTAAGAATACAAATTAAGCAAGTGTTACAACATGGAAAAAAATAAAACGTACATATGAAATACCTTAGAATTCACATTAAAGATAATCTCTCCAGGTCTGATCTTAATGCCAGGGTTCAAGTAGCTTTAAAACATAATAAATAATCTGAGGCGGTTTAGAATATTTTCTAAACCTTTTTAAAACCTTCTACAACAGGGACGTTCATGCATGTTGAGATGTTTTCCTGCCTCTAAACAGGTGACCTAAATCAAAGGGTGATATAAAGGCCTCCACAGCCCTTCATGGCTGTTGAGGAGGTATTGTAATGATTGGATCCATGTTTGTTGATGCAGAGACGTATAAAAAATGTACAAGAAAGCTTGTACTTAGGATCAGAATAGTTTCCGTTAGCATGAACATAAAATTTTTTTTTCAAAGTAGTACTGACCAGGCCAATAAACCCCTGTAAAGTGATCAAAGCAGCCATCAACTGTTTCGGGTCAGGTCTACAGTATAAGCCCTACAGGATATCTACACCAGAATCTACCAAAGTCCTTTTCCACATTTCTTTTTATTTAGTTTATCATTAAATTTAATGTCCTCCGTGTACATTTTTTAAGTCTGCTTATGCCTCCTTGAATCCCAGTCTGCCTCAGCAGATGGCCGCTCACACAGAGCCATGCTCTACTGAAGGTTTCTTCCTGTTAAGATTGAGTTTTTCCTCTCCAACTGTCGCTTCATGTATTATTGAGACGAGGGATTGCTGTAGAGTCAACACTAAAAAACAAGTAAATGTCGACTGTTGCCACATGCTCATCCACAATGAGCGTATTGATTCCATCAGCTGGTTTCCTCGAAAGCCTTTGTAAAGTGCCTAAACATGACGTGCTGTGAATCGGCGCTATATAAATAAACTGAATTGAACACGACTTAGCTTTCTCTACCCGTACTGCATATAGGGGCGAAAAACCCTTTAAAGGAGAATAAGCTAGTTCTGGAGTCCCTAATCTCCAGATATTACACGCCTTCCGCCCACCTTGGAAGTTGGTGAAATTTTGCCAGAAAATTTAGCATATAAACCTTCTAAAAATGTTTTTTTTTTTTTTGCTTTTTAACTGTATTGGTATAAAGCCTGAACAAGATAACCAAAAGGAAGACTGGGAACTGTCCTCCATTACTTTTTTCCCATTCCATCCAGACAGATCTTTGCTGAAGTCTTTTGTTAACACAAAAGTGGATCATCCAAGTCAGCAGACTGCCTGCTGATGACCAATGTTAAGCTGGATGATTCAAATTAAGAAGACGAGATAAAGACATTGTTATATAAACGAAGTCTTTGCTTGAACACAGACCCTAACTAAGGGCGGTCCAATATGTTGTAAAGTTATTGTTATAGCCAAGCATAGATTGCAGAAAGTGTTAGCTAATTATTTGAGCACATGTCCTTAGGGTCCATTCACCTGCAAATTATATTTAGTGACACTTGTTTAATGAAGCATAAAAAGGCAATGTCTATGAGCTAAAAAATGTGGTCAAGTCATTAACTTCATTTCAGCATTAAAAAAAACAGATGTTGGCCTGAATCCCCTTTATCAAAACCAAAGGTCGAGATTAAAACACTTTAAAAAGCCTTTTCAAGTAGCTGAACTAAAGTCCAGCATTTACTATACACTCAATATTATCACATTTTGAACATTTTGTACTTTGGTTTGACAATCAATCTGCAACAGTTTCATCTTGAAATCCTCTTCCTCTCTACCTTATCTCCTAGACTTGCAGAAACACTAATGGCTATAAATGGCTTGAGACTTGACTCCGTCCATCTCTCCATCTCTCCATCTTCCCAGACTCTCACCCATTCCTCGTTCCCAACCTCCCCCTCCCCCTACTAGTACCATCTACCTCTCGCCGCCAGTCCCCCTCTTTCTTCCCTTCTAGTCAGTCTTCCCTCATCTCATCCATCTCATTGACCCCACTGGAACTTTGGGGGATCCAGGACAGACAAGTTGCCTTGGTAACAGGCAGATCAGGTAGTGTTTTTTTCCCACAGAGAGGATGAGGCAAAAGAGAGGAGAAAGAGCAACTCTGAGAGATGACTGATACATATCTGACTGAGGCAGATAAAAGGGACAGGAATGGGCTAAATGGGAATGTTTGAACTGAGGGAGCTTTTGAAACAGCTTTATTCAGTTTATAATACTCAAAAAATAGCACGGTGGGCATATGAATTCTGACCTGTTGAGCTGTTACCTCTTTTAGAATCACCATTTACTGTAATTACAACTGCAAACAGTTTCTCCTTCAGCGTTGCACATCTACATATTGAGATCTTTGCCAATTTTACTTTATAAAATACCCAAACTCAGTCAGACTGGATGATGAACACCTGGGAAAAAGTCTGTTAAACTCTTTCATCCAGATCTTTAATAGCCTACAGCAGGTTTTCTCTGATGGGGATTGTCTTTACTTCCATCTCCATCTACTGAAAAAAAAAAAAGCATCCCCACAGAATGGTGCTGCCATCACCATACCTCATTATAGGCAAAGAGTATTCAAGGTGTAGTTTGGTAGATAGTTTCCTGTCTCATTATCACTGTGCATGTTGTCCATGAACCTTCACTATCTCCTGTATGGTCTGTGCCAAACTGCGAATGGGACTTTCTATGCAGTGGAAATTTCTCATTGGATACTAGGGAGGCTAAACCTCCCCTGTAAATTTCTTAAAATTAATGGTAAAAATGCATTGTCAAACTTTATAAATGTAGTCATTAAACTGCATTAAATATGCGCTAAAATGCACCTGATTTATTGATTAAGTTAGGTATTATTCAGCTGTTTATACCACTCTCAGGCGCAATCTCCTCTCTGCTCTGAAGCAGCCGGATTGTGCTTGTCAGCCTCTATTAGAAATCCCTGTTGAGTTTGGATCCTCAGTATATTGAGATAAGCAGCGAGAAAGTAGAGCCCTGATTGGATAAAGCACCAAAAGATGTCCCTTCCTGTGAGGCTAAACCTCTTAGGGGGTCTATGGAGCAGGGAAAAGGGATCATTCAGTCAAAACAGTCATCATCTGCTGAACTCTTGTCGTGGTTTCTGGAGTTAATTATATCAGAGAGCTTCAAAACAACTATTTTCACCCGTTGTAATAATGTGTTTGATGTGCTCCAACATTTGTTACTGCAATACATAACGCTTGGATTTAATTAACACCATTAAGCTTCCTCTGTTTAAGGGCGCATCAGCCGTCACTGTCTCTACAGCTTCGTTCAGTCCCTCTTTTAGAACAACTAGATGAGAATAAAGTGTACAGTAACTTATGAAGGTAGCTGTATGCAAAGGTTTACGTGTATCTTTTCCCCTCCATGACACAATAATGCACAACTTTTCTGCAACCCTGCGAAATGTGAACTAATTCAAAGACCATGATTATCTTTGGAAGGTACAGTACTTGTCTTTGCATCCTGCCTTGTGTTTCAGACAGGTTGCCTGCCTGCTACCTTTTAATGGATCCCTGCAGATAAAATGAATGGAGGTATTTTGTGATTCTCACCTTGGTACTGACTGACTTGGGGATATGGATTCCTCTGGCCCTGGCCCATCTGTCTAGGGAGATGCTGCTGCTGCTGGAGCTAAGACACACAAACACACAAAATATTATGAGTGCGCATCTATCGTTTGTGAAGAAATCCAAGTCTTTAAAGTTTGGGAGGCCTTGTTGGCATCCCCCTGATGTTTAGGTTCCTCTGTCAAATTCACGTCGGGGTTCTGATTGAGTCATCTAATGAGTTTAAAACCTGCTCTGATGAGACCTGTTTGGATGGTCTTAGAGTGTTTACATGCAGGAACAGAGGCAGAGTGCAAAAATAACAAAAATGTATTCAAGATTTTCACTCAATACATTGCCCTTTAAATGTCTGAATTGCAAAAAGTAAAAACGGTTCCAAATGACATCATAAACATTTGAATTGAGCAATATGACCTAAACAGTTGTAACTAGAGATGAGCCAGTCCCTCAGCTATGCTGATCCTGGTGTTCAGGACAGGATAACTGAAACAGATGTGGTTGCAGTGTAGGTTAGGGAGATGCTTGCAACAGATAATGCAGTTAAGGTAAACGGAGGGCAGATGCTTAAAAGAGATTATGTTTGTTGGTTCTTTGGTAAAGCAAAGAGAAACTTCAAGCTTTGTAAGGGTCTGACTCATCTCTGAGGTAAAACAGATGTTTGATACAGTATACACAGATGTGAGTACAGTAAGAACCCTACAGATGTTGAATAGTGTATAAACAGAAGGTGTTACTGTTTCAGACAGATGTTCCACCTGTTGGAGACAGGTGGTGGTACTGCTAGATGTACACCGATGGTGGTGAAGTTGTCACTAAAGAAAAAAGGCTGAATCAGAAAAATAATTGACCATTCATTCATTTTCCTATTTTACTCCATTACAGAACAAATTTCCATCCATTTTATGGGATTTTAGGATGTATACCAACACAAAGCTCAAAACATTTGAGAGAAATGGTTGTCTAGCTTCTAGCTTCTTTGAGGACTTTAAAACACAGAATAGAGTAAAAGTGGCAGGTTTTAAAACAATATCTAAACTTCCCCCAGTGCAATGTTCAATCCCTCTTGTGAAAAATGGATAATGTCAGAATATGGATGTCCACAGAGCAATGGTAAATCTAGACGATATGCAGAGATACATGGTTTAGTTGGGAGACCCTTAATCTGGTATAAACCAGGTTGATACTGTGTAAAATTCAGATTGAACTACACATATCAATCTGGGAAGCTTCATGTAGAAAGTGTTCTCAAACGGTAGTTACATATTTATACCTGCCTCACATGTTGAGTTGTCAGCCAATCACAGCAGCAGTAGCAGCTTGATTTGTTTCACAACTAGCTAAGTTAACTGATAAATCAAACTATTATCAAATAGGGTCAGGTGAAGGTGCAAACATCTTTCCATCCACAGAGCCTTTTGCTCGTTGTTCAAAAAGAAATGGAGGGTATGCCAGCTAAAACCTGTGCAGCCATGTTTGCTTTCCTTCAGCCTCTGCTTGACGTGTTGATGTCATACATGCCACTGCGTTCCATTGGTCAGAAACAGTTCTGTATCAAGCTGACTGCATCTGCTGGCTCCTGGAGAGATGTATTTTTTGGAGGTTGTGAATTCACAAATCTTGTGTCTTGCAAGGTAAAAAGATTCTGTGGAAAGCACCAATATTTTTTATATACTCCACAAATCTGTCCTCTGTGGATAAAAGAAAAGAAATAAGGCAATAAGAGGTCACCTTTAAGTTTACCTCAACCAATCTAGACTACATGAAGACCTGTCAATAAGTGCTCGCCATCCATCCCGATTGAGCTTGAGCTGTTTTGCAAAAAGGAAGGTGGGAACATTTCATTCTCCAGGAGTGGAAAGCTGACCGAGACAAACCCCAACAGACTTTTAAAATATATAAAATCCTACATTATTTTCCTTTCAGTATACATTAGGTATCATAAGTGCTATTTTTAATGAGTGTATAATATCCAGTCAGACCCCAGCAGCATGAGCCTTCACTTCTGACTGCTGTGTTTGTGTGTGTGTGTTTTTGCAGATCCAATTAAAAGCAACATGGTGGGTGGCAACTTCATAGTTCTGAACTCTTTAACACTTGATTCCCCTCACAGAGGGAGAAATAAAAAGGAAACCCCACATTATCACAGCAGGAGGCATGTGGGCCAAAAAAACCACACATTATAGAGATGAAAAGGAAACGGCGAGGAGAGGGCTGGGTGTGTGTAATTATACATGCAACCTGACTTCAGTAAGGAACGGCAGAGAGTTTAGCTGCTGCCGATGGAGGTGGACATCTGGAAGTGAGATAGAAGCAATGACGGCGCAGAAGAGCAGCTCTATAGCACGGTCCTTCCATCACCTGTTCGGCCAGAATCCGCTGTTCCCGGAGGATCTTCTGCTGCTCCATCATGTGGATCTGCGCCCTCTTCTCATGCTCCATTGCCATCATCTGCTTCCTCATGGTCGCCTGCTGGTGGTTGCTCGCGTAGCCCGGAGGTGGACCTGACCCCTGGCTGGGGCCAACACCAGAGGCGACGCCTCCAGGAGGGTGAGGAGGGGGGATTGCGCCAGGTGGTCGAGACATTCCCACCACACCTTGCTCCTGAAACAAAAACAGAAAGCAGCAGGTCAGAGAGAGACAACAGGACGCCGATTAGCACTATAGTTTACAGATGTTACAGTAGCTCTGAGTCTTATTATCAACTATTGATCACCAGGATTTTTTGTGTTTGATAATAATAAAGGATAGAAGTTTTTCTAACACTCCTTACTCATTCTGAGTTTTCATTCTATACAGTCTAAAATGATCAAATGTTAAAATCTCTCTAAAAATCCCTTGTACTAAACCTTCAGTAATTATCTTTTTAATTAAATCTCAATGTAAGTGACATAAAATATGACAATATTGTACATTTTACTGCCACGAAAGGTCAAGCAAGGCTCAATCACTGACAATGTGCCTTGAACACAGATTTATTTAGTTATGCATAACATAGTACCACAGACGCTTTAATAGGGTTTAAAAACCATGAAAGAAGACAAGCTTTCAGTGGAGCTTTCAATCTCAATGTGGTAGGGGTATTGCACCACTACAAATTTATTCAATAACTTTGGGGCAGCTGCTGCAAAAGCCTGATTGCCTTCATAATTAGGATGGATTCTTGGATCATCCTGACTGGTTGATCAGTCTTCTCTGATCTTCATTTATTCTAAAGATCAGTCAAAACAAACTGAAAACAGAGGTGAAGCTGGTTTAATCTAAACATCTAAGGAAAGAAGGTGTGTAGTTCAGTTTGAATTCTACACAGCGTCCATCTGGAAAGGCTCCTGTGGAAAGTGTTTGCAAAAGGGGGGGACATTCAGTACAACTCTCTGGGCTGATTGGATAAATAACCAAATGCCTCCAATTTTAAGGTTTTAGCCAATTGCAGCAGCAGTAGCAGCAGCTGTAAAGTGTCACATTCTTGACTTGTTTCAGTACTAGCGGAGTTAAATGATAAATCAAATCCAGTCAGAAGCAACGTGCAAACCTTTTTCCCATCTACTAAGGCACCAAACACCTTTCTGCTATTCCAGCTAACAAGTACGTCCATCAGGACAGCCATGTTTGTTTTGCTTCAGCCTGCTTCTGGTGGACGTCATGCATGTCACTGCATTTCATTGGTTTGAAACTTTTCTGCATTGAGGCTAATGCATCTATTGGCTTCTGGCAATATGTACTTTTCAGGAGTTTAAATGCAAGGTAATAAAAGCATAAATAACATTTTCAGATCTTTAACAATTCAAATAATTGAAAACAAACAAAAAAATATATATAATTTCTGGAAAGACTCCAAAAGCTCAGTTTCATCTATCACATTTCATAAGCCTTAACTTGTAATTGGATAATATGTAGAAAACAGTGTTAAATATTTTTAAAAGAAGAGTTAACTGAAATGCAATTGGTTCAGCCGCTTGGGGAATAGGTGCAGAACAAGAGAACAACTTTGCAAATAGGCAGAGATCTATTCCTCTACAGCGCTGCATTTTCCTCCATGCTGAGCCAGAGAAATGGGACATCCTATTTATTCTAAACAAGTACAATTTCTTGAATAATATTGTTGGGTTTTTTGTACTTAAAGACAAAACAAAATCAGCACTATTAGCATCTCATCGCTTCATGATGCAATGTCCCTCACAGACTGCTCTTTATTGTGACATAACGGGAATCAGGCGGATGGGAGAAAAATATTCGGTGCAGCTTAACTCATCTGTGTATGGCTGTTTTCAGCTCACAAAGAGACCGACAGACGTAAAGACAGACATGGGCCACTCTGAGTCTTCCCAGTGGGGCGCTGGTTTGTCCTCTCTGCATACATTATCTCCTCATTATCATATAAAGAGCACTTCCCTCTCCACTCGGCCGTATGCTAATCTCTAATAGGATGAAATGGCCTTCTCTGGCCAATGGGAGCGCAGCGTTTATGGGTCTATTAAAGGTTAGACAGCTGAGCAAGAGTGGACATCGTTTAAGCATGCCAGCAATTGAAAATGGGAAGATGGAAACATGAGGGAATATTCAAGGGCCAATGAGAAAATGTTTGCAGACATAAAAGTGCAACATTGCAGGGCATCGGACTGTGTACAGCAAATCACATTTACCTGCAGACAAGCAAGAGACAGCAAAAATGGGATTACGGAGCCAAATCAAAATCTCAGTTAAATTCTCTAAAATATAACCAGACCCGGGGTATTCTGAAAGAGCCAAAGCCCCATAATCTGCGTTGAGACTGTTCTTCTTAGAAAGGAGGAAGGTGCAGGTAAAGCCCGTATTTTAGAGCGCAAAAACACCCGGTGGAGCAAACAGGGTCGGCTGCTCAAAACCAGCTTAACAGACAAGCAGACCAGACTGATCGATGATCACAGATACGTGTTTCATCTCTGCTTGTTTGTGCCTTGATGGAAGCAGAGCAGTCAGATGATTGCCTGCAGAGGATGCAGTGTTAGGAATCTACCAACAGGTGGCAGTAGTGATCTTTAATCTCATGGATATGTGTGTGTGTATGTCAGTTTATGTGTGGGAGAGAGAGTCTCAGTGGCCTCCTCTCAGCAGATGGCTCAATCATGACGGTTCTGATCTACGATCTGTCCCTCTCTCCCCATCTCATCCTCCCTCTTTTCTTCCCTTTTCTCTAAACATCTCCTCCAAACTCTTTTCTCTTCTCTCTCTTCAGATTTCCACCTCTGAGCAGAGGGAGCCCCCGCATCATGTCCACACAAATAAGGATTAAACAGAAAAGATGGACATAAAGAATAAAAGATTTTAGAGGAAGTAATGCATCTCCCTGATTGGACAGGAAAAGAGAAAATGAATCTCCATGGGGAAGGAGGCAGGAGACTGAGTGCTGATTTGGTTTAGAGAGAAAAATCAAGAGTGAGCTTGGAGGTGATGAGCCATGGAAGGGAGGAGAGAAGAGCAGGTACCCTGGCAACAGTAGCTGCGGCGAGGAGCAGATGGCGCTTGGAGGACCGGTTATGGCCGCCGTGCCTGGTCACCCTTCGTAGCGCTGGGCAGACCCAACAAATTTCTCACAGCATGCATACAAACACAGAGCTATACTCCGATCAGAGTCCTCCATTATCTCTCCAAAATTAGCTTCACAGACATTCGCTTATGATATCTCTCTCAGTATCTTTATTTACCACAAACACAGATTAGCTGGTGCTGAAGCTAACGGATAATCCCAAAAGGTTCACGACCAAAAAGCAACTCCAGTCCCCAAAACATCAAAACTCTTCATGCAAACACTTTTTAATTGTCTCGATGACATCAACACCGATGATGATTTCACCTAGGAATTGGAGGTTGGATAATCTGAAACCAACAAACTTCCTGGGTGACACACCTACAGAGAACATCACCTACAAAACCCTTAGTAGCAGCAACGCTCTTCAGTGTGAAGGATGTTACTGAAGGAAGAAGACTCTAATTTACATATCTTCAGTATAAGTGTGGATGAAAAGGCTCAGATATATTAGAAGGTGAAATTTCTACGACATATTGAGACATGTCTTTTGTTCATTTAGGGTGAAAAAGAGTGAGAAAGAGCCACACTTCAAGAGGAGTCCCGTTACAGAACACGTTGGACTGCCAAACGGGCTAAGCCTGCTAATTATCAATATGCGATGAAAACAAAACATTTCCGCAGCAATTTTACAAAACATTCTCTCCACTCCTTGAAAACCCTTCTTAGCTGGAGCCTGCAGTCATTTTAGACTATAAGTTCTAACTTTCACCTGGTTCCTGTGGTTCTTGGATCATTTCATAGAGGCCATACTGCAAATATAGCAGGGTTTTAAAAGACAAAACCTTCTTAAAAGAGGTAGTTTGTTTTAATGTTATAACTACTTAAGAAGAAATCCGAAATTGGCGAAAATAAGGCATCAGCAGGTCAAAGATGAAACAAAAACTGGACGACGTCCAAAAGTTACTGATTTGTGGGCCTCTATCTTTTTATTGATTTTTTCGATGTTCCAGTTCCTTCGGTGTGTCTTTTCCTCCTAGGAAATGATTTGTGCGGAGCTGCCAGCTTTGACAAAGACGGACGACTTGGGGAAGAAATGCACATAATACAAAAATGTTAACAGTAATGATGATATGTAAATAAAATAATTTCAGGCAGTACAAGTTAAGTTAGGCCTCGCCCAAGATAGCAGCTAGCTTCAATCTTGGAACCCAAAAATCTGAGAAAGACTTAGTAATCTCAACTACAACTAACCTTTAAACAAAACTGTATATCAGAAACCATAAACAATCCCTTTAATAATGTAATAAACAGGTTTTTTTTAACCTGCTCCATCTTTCTCCATCTACCAGCTTCAATCAGACCCCAAACGCTCACAACCAACTACAACAGGAGCTGCATCTCTTAGCTGCTGCTCAGTATAAAAAGAAAGGGTGAAATGAAATAGATGCTGAATTATTACCGGTCACTCCGGAGGATGTTTGTGTGCGTGTGTGTGTTGCAGCCTGTCAGCTTTATTGGGTTAGGAAGCATGGAGAGCTCAGGTGATTGCATTACACTCCAAGTAATCGGAAATGTGTGTGTATGAGCCAGTGTGTGTTAGAGAGACATTCAATGTCTCAGTAGCAGAAACATGTCTGTCTTTACCGAAAGTGTGTGTGTGTTTCTAAAGGTGTATCTGCATCAACTCTCCAGCTGAGACGAGTCCCACAGGAGCGAGATTAAAGGTTGCACTTGCTAGTATGAAATAACGCGTATTGGCACCTAAATTGAGGCCCCCACAGAGGAACGGCAAAGACAAACACAGACAGAAACAGCACTGCATGAAGCCTTACAAGCCTGCGCGTTGAAAAAACACACATACACTCGCCGCCTGCAGGAGCAGCGGCGGCTGGCAGCAGAACATTGGGTGTCTGTGTGCTCTCCACAGTCGCTCACATCTGTCACCCACTTGTGTGATCGGAGAGAAGAAAAGAGGGGGGGTGTAAAGTGGAGAGAGGAGACGCAGGCTTGGATTGGTGAGGAGACTGTTACACAAAACACAGCTGCAAGCGTCCATAGACGGTCAACCCAAAGCACATCTGGACGGATGATGTCTCACGTCTGCCTCCCAAACTGCAGCCAGGCTGCAGCAGCAGCAATGCAGCTGGGAATGGTTTGTGCTGCGGCTGCATGGAGCATGTCCCCGTCTGGTCTCTGGTTGATGTGGGCTGAAGGTCACACATCTCTTTCACTGCCAGCTCTCATCAATGCCTCAGTGTCCTTCAGACTCACACTTTACACCCTGACCCTTCTGGTTATACGGTGAAGGTGCAGAATTACTGTCATCCAGTTTACCGACTAGACTGACTTCTCTTTACGACATGTGTGACTAATATAAGGAAAAAACCCTTTCTTTTAAAAACTCTTATAAAACCTACAGAAGGGATCAAAATGACAGACATTTTTTTTATCTTTATCTAATCCAGAAAAAAAGTAGTGAAAAAAAGGATCCCATACAGAAAGATCCCATAAACTTGTAAAAAAAATAAAAACAAAACTCATACTTCATAAGATAAAAAGATACTAGAATCAGGAGTTTGTTTGCGATTAAAACCGGATTGTTAATCATTTACATCAACTCTACAGTGTGACTCTGCAGAGTGGCTTTAATCGCATGCAGCTAATTTTGGTATAAAGTATTTATATTTAGTGATGTTAAACTCAGTCTGTCAATCTCTTGTTGACTGGCAGGTCAAATACTAAATAGAACTTTTCTTCTTCTTAAATCTTGCTAGCATTTTTAGCTGGAAAACATAAATTAACTGATGCCTGTATAAACTCCGTCATCCAGGTCATGGCAATCACGAAAAAGGCTTGAATTGGATGCAACCGGACTTTCACTCAGTTATTTGGAGACATTCTGATGCCTATCAAGGAGCTCTGGTGAGGGCCAACAGTGTTTACAAAGACTCCTGGATAGGTATGGAAATGTCTTCAATAAACAAATCAACACATTTTCGGTTGCCTCCAATTTATACCTGATTTGTGATAAATTACCTTCACTTCTTTAGAAGAAAAAAAACAGTGGAAAAAAAAATAAATAAGTTAAGGGAAATATGCTTCCAAAGCATTCAGGTCTTTTTAATAAAACTGTAGCCTAAAGGCATTTTTCAAGCCTCTGCAGCCTTTAATACTAATATTAATTTCTATTGAATCCCCTTTATTTGATAAAGCAATTGAACATTTCTCCTCTCACTTATAGAGACTTATAGGACATCTTTCCTTTCAACCGCTAAGCCTGTATGCCTTTTTAGTTTTACCTCAACCATTTAAGATATCCATCTTTTAGAATAATAATGAACAAGACAAAATAAAAGGATTAAAACCTTTAAAAAAGTAAATCTGTTTTTATCCAGATTTAATCTGAAATGAAAAATTTGCATCAACATTTTAGTCAATAAAATCCTTTTCATCACTGACCAGGTCCTTGTGTGTTACTAGCATGCAGAGCTCAACTGACTCCATGTCTGCAGCGTACCAGCCATAAAAAGGAGCAGGTAAAAACTGGAGCATTCAACCTTACTGGAATGACTGAAAGTCAGTCTGGCTAACAAGACTAGGGCTGTAGGTTTAGATGAAAGGCATATATATATATATATATATATATATATATATATATATATATATATATATATATATATATATATATATATATATATATATGTGTGTTCTTTAAAGAAACTGGAGAAAGCATGAGAGTTGTGGGAGCAAAGAAAGTCATTTTTAAGTGTTTGTTGTGGAAACAGGGATAAAACCAAGAAAGTTATGAGATGAAATATAGAGAGTTAATATCCCATGGGATACTGCTTGCTTTCTACCAGGACTATTTGGGAATAATACAAAAAAAATGCTTATTGATGAAATGGCTAAAAGAGAACCAACCAGAGCCCCCACCTGCCCGGTTCTACCAATGCAGCCCCACCAACATGCTTTAACTAGCTGTTATGATTTAACTTCAGATTCACTAATGCCTCAAACGGTTAATAAGTCTTATTGCTTTTTATTTACAACATCGAGGCCTTGATTTCTAAAGGCCCTCCTTCGCTTGCCTCCGTGGTCGTAATAAGCTGGTGAGGGATGTAGGGTATTGGAGCTCATAGTTAAAACATCAGTAGTACGCATGTTATGCACCACCTGCTGACTGATTTACAAAGTCACGTATGAAAACACACAAACACACTAACCCTGAGCAGATGGCGGAGGCAGACCTTACCGTACTCAACTATCCCCACAGCGCCACTGATAAAGAAGACATCACTCTGACACACACACACACACACACACACACACACACTTTATATCATCTACCTTCATGTTTTGAAACAACCTGCAATATTAGCCCCAAAACAGGAAGATATCCTAAAGGTAACTTATTTTAAACAAGCAGAAACTCCCGTTGACCAATAAAATCAAACCCATCCTCACCTCACATTGATGATCAAAAGGAAAGTATGACTTAAGAAAGCTTAGAACAGCACATCCATTCACCTCCCCTAACCCCACCCTGAAACACACACCGACACACTAAGTTACACAGTTTCTCCCAGAGGAGAGTTATATTTAAACTGCTGAAGAAGAGCCTTGCTCCCCACAGAGGTCTGTTTAATCTCTAACATCTCCCTCCTCTAAACCCTAACTGGCCTATTTCTGAGTCTTCTGAATCTTTACACTGGTGCCTACACGTCATTTCAGGCCTCGAGTTGAAATTCAGCATAAATTCCCTTCTCAGAAACCGAAAAATTACCAAAAATCTTTTTTTAAAAAGGAGGTTGCCTAACAGGGGCTTTTTGGGGATCATCCTTAAAGTATAACTGAACGGAGGTGATGCCATGCAGGGACACTGTGAAATGCATGTAGGCATGCAGGAGGGGACCGGTTTAAGTAAATGCATCCCTGCAGCAGCGGCTCTGTTTAGAGGCGCTGCGCTTAACAAAGTGATTTCTCTGCAGACACAGGAAGCCGCCCACAGACTGCATACAGCAAAGGATATCACTCCACGCTCGTTTGCAATCATGTAGCATTAAATTCCTTAAACTATGATTTCCACAACAACAAATCATATAATTAAAATAAAGCCTCAATGGTAAAGATGGTTAGATTTGCTAATTTAGCTGCTTTACTCACTGATTGTTTAACTTTGTTGTCTCCTCACCTACTTCTAGTCATTAGAGCTAATTTCCTTAGAGCTGATAGAACTACACTCTTTACTTATGCGTCTTGTTTATTTTCAAGATGGTGAAAGTAACAACTAGCTAATTCGAGCAAATCACTACTTTGCAAGACACTTGAGAAAACTTCAGTACTGTAACACAATTCATATTCAGTTATTAAAACATTTTTAATGCTATGAAAACCCTTGTGTGGATTTACACGCATTAATTTCTAAGTAAATATACTTTGCAGAAATATCTTAAGTCTCTATGAGCTTCACACATCTAGAGACGGAATATTGGGCCACGTATGGAAGATGAACCTCTGCATGATGTATACAACGTATGAAGCCCTCAACAGGATTGTTTCCAGCATGCAGCTCCATCCGTTCTTCCATCATCTCTGACAAGCTTCTGTGTCCCTTTAAAAGAAGGTATGCTGATAGCATAGCCATTCAACCATCGAGTTTAGCTTCCATGGTTGAATCCCTAGTTTATGCCAGGTTTGACTATAGTGACGGTGAAGTCCTCTGGCTTCCTAGTAAAGCTTTCCATTTATTAAGCATTTAACTCTGTTGCATTATGGAGAGTGTTGGCCTAATGCAGGGGTCGGCAACCCGCGGCTCTGGAGCCGCATGTGGCTCTTTAGTGCCCCCCTTTGTGACTCGCTGGAGCTTTTTCAAAAATGTATGAAAAATATATTTTTTTGTTTATTTTAATAAGGTGTGCAGGAGGTCAAACAAACATTCATTATGTTTTCCAATGCTGCAAACATTCGTATGATAAATAAATTTAAACAATAAATATAAACATTTCATTCAACAAAAATTTACGTCATAGCTATAGAGATCAGTGGTCATGGCCTGCAACACACGTTTTTAAGCACGGAGCGGTGCCAGCCAAACAAAGCGGCGGCTGTGTCTCAGGCCTTGGATCCCAAAGGGAAAAAAAGTAAGATAGCTGGTGAGAACAGGGGATTCAAAGAAGGATGAACAGAATCATGCGCTTTCATTATCAATGAGGACGGATTGCCTGCATTGTTGCTTCGTAGTGAGAAGTTGTAAAAAAATGAAAAGAGTCATTTGGAAAGGCATTTCCAGGGAAGGCTAAATATGCAGCTGACCACAAAGTTGGGAGGGAGAGAAAAAGTTCAATTGCAAAACTTCTGGATAAATTAAAGGAGAGCAAAGATAAGATTTAAGAAGTGGATTGCATGTCCAAACTCAACTACTGCTGCTAGTTTTGTTGCAAGGTTAGAAAACCGTTCACAGATCAAACAGGTAGCGCTCTGATGCAGGAATGTGGATTTCCAACAATTCTTTTCCCTCCCAATTTTCAAAATAAAAATAACACATAGGAACGCCGGTGACGGAGGATGTAGGATTTCGGGGTTAGAGAGCACTACTCTGACGGACGTCAGTTCTTACTTGGTTCCTCATGACTCAACCAACTCCTCCCAGCAGAAACATGTCCACCATAGAAAGATTCCTTTATCGTGTTTCTATCATTTCATTAATGCAACAAAACCTAAACCGTGCGGTGAAGGGCAGTGAAGCGGCGCAGGGTGAATTGCATGCAGTGAGAGCATTCACTGCTCCTCCCTCAAGCTACTATGTGATATTTGTTCCAGGATAAACATTAAATCATGAATGCTTATTATATATTCAAGCCCATCTAGTCCTTTTTTTCATAGTGGGCTAATAGACTTATAGCCCCTGTTGCCCTCTGAGGCTTCTATGACTTTTAATTTTTTTTTGGCTCCAGATTGATTTGTTTTCGGTTCTTTTTGGTCCAATATGGCTCTTTGGGCAATTTGGGTTGCCGACCACTGACCTAGAGTATAGCGCTTGTGCTCTGAGAGGCTTGCAAGTACCCGGTTCAATCCCCACACTCTAGGTTCCTGAGCAAAACCCTTAACCCCACACTGCTCCCCAGGCGCCACACAATGGCAGTCCACCGCTCTCTGAGGGGATGGGTTAAATGCAGAGAGTGAATTTACCCATCTTGAGACAATAAAGGGATTTACATTCACAGATTCCAAATGAGAGAGCCTAAATTGCATATGCGATTTTTTTTTCTGAATGAAATAAGTGGGCGTATTGTGGATGATCTGCACAGATTGCTGCCTGAATCGGTTTGGTTGCGCCTCATAAAAATGAGCAGATTGCGGTTCTGCAGACAGTTGAGAATGGTTGTAAAAAAAAAGATGAGGTTCTTAAGCCAAGTAGTTGGAGGCAATAATGTTAAACTATTTAGAAAAACAATAGTTATACTACAAAATAATATTTAGAGAGCACTTTACACGTGCTATTTCTAAGGGCAAAAAACAAAATGATAAAATAATTTCAGCTAAATAGAAAAAAATAAAATATAAAACATGGGTTCCTCTGCATTCATCTGTGGCCGCCTTAGACGTCTTTCTTTTTTCATATTATGTTGACATGAGCAAAGAATCTCTCTCCATCGTTTTACATTGTTCCAATATGTCCTTTGAGGCCTTTGAGATTTTTTTGCTCTTTCAGAAATCCGATAAATGATATACAAACTGTGGCTGCTGTTGAGTAGAAAAATCGCTTCTCGTGGTAAATGTTAACATTTACATATCCTCCACCCATGAATTTGCACAGTTTGGTCATATCTGCTGGATTTCAAACGCAAATCACTTAACACCTACTTTGAAGATCTGCTCTGCACAAACAGACAGTTGGGCATCTGTTTTAAGACACGAAAACCTTTTAGAGGTCAGGCCCTGGAGGGATCATGATTTAAAGTTGAATGGGATGAAATGATGATCCAGAGGACTGAAAATCCCCCCCTCAAGAAAACACACAATATTTTCCTACTGTTAATCTAAACTGCTTCTTAAATAAGATGTTAAAAGAAACAGATGAGAGGATAAAATTGAACTTTTTTTTTATTCCTTTGATCTTTTACCCAATTTTATTGATTTGATTGAGTGAATATTATTTTTACTTATGATTTAGCTATTTTAAAAAAATATGTTTTATTGAATTATTTTTTTCTCTACAGCACCGTCAGCTGTGGGTCTTTTTAAGTGCTTAACAAATTCAGCTGGATTTGATAAAATATCTAAAACAAATCGATTAAATAAATATATATACAGATATTCAATTGTTTGATGGTTGTGACCTAGCGTAAAAAAAACAATTCACCAGCTGTATCTTGGTATTTATTATGTGAAATCTAAGAATTAAATGAGTGTAGAAGTGTTTAACAGGGAGTTCTTACTGAGGGCTACAGATTTATACGAGCACAGACAGTTTATTTAGTTAAACTTGTAGGTAAATGCAGCCACTTCTGAGTCCTTTGAGGCTTTCACTCCATCAGAGAGATGGTGATTATTTAAAAAGATGTTAAAAATGAGTAATAAATGGTCCTAGGGATTGGTGTTATAAAGGCAAATTGTCCTGACTGACAAACTGCGGAGACAATGGGAGTAAATAATCAGAGAGGGGAAACCTTTTTGTCAAGGTTATGTAAATTCTCCATTGCAATAAACAGTTCAATGTTAAATCTGAAATATTTATATTTCCCTATTTAAACATTCTGAACTATATTCAGTTTCCCGTTATTATTGTGACCTTATGCTGCAATTAGCTTTAGCAAGTTTTACATCTGTAATCTGGGCTACTTTATACTTGTCAAAC
This sequence comes from Cyprinodon variegatus, assembly GCF_000732505.1. NCBI lineage: Eukaryota > Metazoa > Chordata > Actinopteri > Cyprinodontiformes > Cyprinodontidae > Cyprinodon > Cyprinodon variegatus. Next base: position 560,513 of record NW_015150869.1, on the reverse strand, counting down.
TCTTCTGCTGTGATTGAGTTAACTGCATTTAAACATCTACGTATATATGAAATATTTTTCTGCCTTAAAGGTATAGTGGAGGATTTTCTGGAATTTTTGACCCGCCCTATCCACTTAAAAAAAAGGACACATGCACAACCCTGTACCTGCTCCCAAGAGGGAACGCCTATTAAACGCACGCGAGCGCGTGCACGAGCGCATTTCTCCTCGTGCACGCTCTGTTTAAAAGTTGCTGTTTGCATCACTCGTCGCTCATTTTTCCACTATGTCAGATTCCCCACTGGTAAGTGAAAATGGAGACAAGCACGTAGGACGGCCTTACGTAAACATATCACCAGAATGATTGACAATTAGGAGGACCACTTATTTTGATGATCCACCTGGAAAAAGAACATCCTCCACTTTACCTTTAATTGGCATATAGCAAAGTCCCTCACTGGCAATGCTTGCATTGCCGCTAATTGCTTTTTAGAGGCTTATTAATTGATAATGCAGTCACTGATCATATACTACTGAGAATAGCATAATTGTATCTTCCTGGCCGATTTATGGAACTGTCGCCCTATCCTGAACCTTAACATTTGTTGTACTTCATATGGGGCCCAACCAGATAATGTTGCGTACAGGCCCATTGTGTTTTTACGCCACTAGACAGCAGTGACAGCCATTAACACAAAAAAAGATGGAGGGCCAATCAGGACGCTTTGGGCGGTCTATCCCAGAGTAGCAGGCTTCAGCTTGAGCTGCGGTTTTCCACTTTGTCTTAGCATTCAACGAATGTCCATGTAATGTAGCATAACACTGTTTTTGGACAATAAAGATTGCATGGGACCAAAATGGAAGTTTGAAAAAGTGCAGGGGGCATGTCCCCCTGCCCCCGCCAAAAATTACAACCATGATTAATGACATATAGATCAGATGGATGCAACCTAGCATTTAAAAATCTCAAGATACACTTCGGATTTAAGACCACATTTGAAAAAAATGTGTGTGGGTTTAACGATACTGCTCCATGGCCTCCCCGTCTTTCATCTACTTGTCCAGAGCGCTTTGTCTTACCACCCACAGTCCTATCTGGCTCTCTTCCTTCACCGAGTCTGATAAAAGCCCTAGTCTGAGCAGTAGTCAATCTCTTTTGTATATGTGACACTACAAACCCACCATGTCACTTTTTTTGGACCGTGAGGCTGCCTTGCTATACATGCTATGATTGCAGCAGAAAGGTACAACTGAAAAACAGGCTTAAGTCAGATTTTTCACAGAGAGTTCGACATTTATACCTCCTTATTTTCAGCCACTGTACAGCACTGCTGGGTAGGTCTTTTTAATCATATTTAGACATGTTGCATCATGTAAATTAACAAAGACGTCCAGTCCCTCTATTCTTATCTGTGAGATGAACATAGATCATCTTAAAAAAAATAAAAAATAAAATGTATTGTCATTAAACCGTCACAAGTACAGAGCAACGAAATGAACTCTGCATTTAACCCATCCCCTTGGGGAGCAGAGGGCTGCCATTGTGCGGCACCTGGGGAGCAGTGTGGGGTTAAGGGTCTTGCTTGGTGACTCAGAATGTCAGTCCGTGGGAGTTGGGCTGTAACTCAGAACCTCTGGATTCCAAACTCAATACCTTAACCACTAGGCCACACACCCGTCAGATAAAAGTTAGAGGTAAGGAAACCTGCTAATGCTACAATGATAAAGACGGTCTTACTCCCTGCCAGCAGAAATTATTTTCTCCAAAAACTGGAATAGTTTGCTTTTAGAGTTTACATTTTTGTTGACAATGTAATTTGGGTGCTGGTTATAATTTTAGTTTTATTTTTAGTTTTAAGTTTATTTAAAGTTAGAGAATGGTAGAGAATGTTTTTGCGCCACTGTAAAAAATATTTCATATCCACTCTGCTAAAGGGTGAAAGCCAGTGTTGTTTGATCATTTCACACCCAAATTTCACCACTTTTTGCTTTAAATGATGACATACCACCCGAATACATTAATGAATGCCCAGAATCTTAAACAGTGGTCATAATAGGTGACGTCAAGCTACATAATGATTTTGAAACGGAACCAAACAGATAACAAATTCTCATTTGAGACAAGGGAAGCAACAGTTTCCTGTTGATGAATGAGCTTGATGCAATGAATTAGCTTTATGCTCCCCTTTCTTTTTCTTTTTTCTTTCAGAAAACATTATTTATTATTATATGCATCACCAGGTGAGCTTTATGTGCACCCATCACACTCTCACTATATATAAGTAATGGTTTATAAAGCGGCTGATGGGAGACGGCGGTCCTGACATTGATACGGGATGCTGGATAGAGGCTAGGGAGGGCGACCGGAGGGAGGGGATGACATCACTGGTGGCCGGGGAACGATTGAGGCGAGCAGACGAGCTTATCACCCTGAGAGGGACCAGGTGCTACAGTAAATCACCCTGGCAACGGTCGTCATGGAGACCTTAAAGTCACAGCGCGCAGCAGCCGTGGAAACGGAGAGTAGTAAATGACTGGGTGATGTAATTTGGCTCTCTTATCGAGGAGATTTGTGTATTTGTCTGATGATGGAAGGCATTTCTGCTTAATCAAGCTGTTTGGGTTCCGCTCTTCTCTGAAGCACCTTATTTGTCCTCATCTTTTAGCGATCGTCGGTTTCATTTCTTAAACTGTGACAGAACCGGACCATGTGGAGGCTTGACGCCACCTGTGTTTGTGTATGTAAGGTTATCCTATCGCCTTGCAGATTATATGCTCTCCTCCGAACAGGAATTCACCAACTACCCGTTTTGAATTATTCACAGCTGCGATCAGCGCTATTACAAAGCTGTTAACGGAGGTGAAGATATACTCCACACATCCATCCACCCTCCCCATCTCTTTCTGCCCCCCCCACCACACACACACACACACACACACACACACAGAAAACTGCCCTTTTATCCACCCAGAAACCTCCTCTTCAATTTCCTCCTCTTCCATTGCGCCACCCTCCCTGTGCTCCCCTCTCCATCTCCTCCTCACCTGATTGCCTCGCCACCACTCTACCACTCTCTCTCCTCCATCCCATAATCTCCATCTACCCTTCAGGTGCATCCGTCTTCCTCTCCTTTGTTCACTTCTCTTTCTTTTCTGCAGTTTCCATTTTTTTCTCCCTGCTTCATCTCACATTTGCTTTTCTTCCTCTGCCCTCATTAATCTTTATTCTGCAGACTGCCTTTTTTAACTCCTCATCCACCCTCTACTAAAACATCAGCCATACTTTATTCCTACTTTTCTTTCATTTATGTATTTAACTCCATCGTCACTATACAGATGTATAACCTTCACCTTTCTTTGTCTTTTCCTCCTTGTCTGAATCTCTGAGCCTGTGTCACAGCCTCCTCATTACGTCTTCTCCTCCTCTCTACTCCTTCTCTCCATCCTTCCCTTCTCCTCTCCAGAGAAGCCATTAGGGGCAGCTGTAAGGCTATTACTCTTTTTCTTTTCTCTCTCTTTGCTCAAGTCTCTGGGCAATATAGCCCCCTCCTTCTCTTCTTTTCTTCCCTTCCATCCCTCACTCTCTCCATCTCTCTGTTCCTGTCTTACTCGTCATCCCTCCAGAGTTCACATCCTCTGACAATCTTCCGTTTCCATCCTCCTCATCTTCTAATTTCAGCATTCCTATAACTACCCAAGTCCTTCCTCCGCTACTCTCATGTTCTAGTGAGGGACTCTTCTGGAGCTTTACCCTTATGCTGTATAGTCCTTCACTGAATACAGTTTGCATTATGGTTAGAGGTCACTAAAGTCAGAGAAATTTGTGCTTTTGAATTCAGGCAAACTGATGAGCAAAACCAAAATTTATTTCAATATGATCTAAACATGGGATTGCTCCCATAGAACATTCACAGAATGGTGTTTATGACTCTGGACAACATTTTTATTCATTTTACCCTTAAAGTACAGCTTATAGTCTTCGTCTTTGTCTGCAGCTATAGTGATGGCCTTTAAGTGTTTTAGGGACCACTGATCATCAGGAAACATTCATGCAAAACTATCAGAAAATTATCAAAGAAAACAACTTTCCAGGAATCGACGGATATGTTTCAAGAATGAAGAAAAATTTTATACCTTCTAAAATACCATGTTTAATTTAATCTGCTGAAAAGAGCAATTTTTCCTCCCTCTGAATGAAGACCAAAGGATTATGGGAATTCAACCAGTGCAGGATATGAGAGCATGAGGCTGTTTACCGTCCTTTGAAGCCAAATATGGTTCAATGCTCCCGTTGTTCAAATATCTATCAGCGGAAACGTAGAAAGAGAAAAAGCAGTTGAAAATGAATATTCGTTGCACCCAATTTCCTTCCCCACAAAGCTACGACTGGTAGATAGCCAGCTGTAAAATGAGGCGCAACAGTTACTGAAATAGCTTCTGGCAATTTCTTTTTAAGCCCGGCGGACTAAGTGCTGCAACTTTTCCTCACAATAAGCCTTTCTTATATAAAGCCACCAATATGGTAGAAATATTTCAGCTGTAGATAGAGATATCTTAGTGACTAAATGCTGTTCTGTTAGCACGCCTGCTTCGAAGAGGGCGAATAATGAAAAAGAAATTCAGTTTTCTTGTGTGCTTATTGTATTAGCAGCGAAAATTCACAAATCAGTCTGAGCAGGCCTAAAAACTCTCCATTGCAAAGAGCACAACCCATCTTTACCTCCTTTTGTCTAGCACATTAAGCTGCCTTTCTAAGTGCAGCACCTTCTGCTATCTTCATCGCCCCCAACTCTGCTCATCTTTGTATGCCATTAATCTCTCCTCCTCCTGCTGCTGTATTTCCTGTGCCTTTTCCTCCCCCTCCAGTGCAGAGGAGACGGAGAGAGAATGACCATTATCTAAGCCAGCATCTCCAATAATTCCACAGCAGCCTATTATCCACAATAGAGCCAAAATGGCCTTTGGTAATATGATGAAATCTGCCGTAAAAAAGTAGAAATGGGACTAAAAGCGTCGGAGTGTAGAAAAACCTCCATTCCTCAGCTGCTTTATCAAATTATTGCATTCTACTCATCTCTGTCTGCGGCCCTCCCTCCCACATTCAATGCATTACTGTGTCTTTCTCTAAATTTTCCTCATTTTGTTCTGTTTGTCTCTTTCACTCTGCTCGTTCCCCGATACTTTCTCCCTCCACCAGTCTCGTACGCTCTGCCTGTTTTCGATCTTTGGCCTTCCTCGTCTATCGCCATCTCATCGTCTCTCAACTCCCAATGAGAACGTGTCGATTTCGCCGCCAGATAACGCTGCGCTCTTGAAAAAGCAGGAAATGGAAATTGCATTAACCCAAGTGTTGGTCTGTCCCAGATTGCACCTAAAAAAACTCAGTCCAAGTCCAGATCACACTTGTGCAGACATATGAATAGAGGCATGCACGTTGGGAGAAAGAAGCTTGCAATCAGTTGTGTGCTACAAATAGGAGCAGGGAAAACAATTTGCAGTCATTGCTAACAGCTGGTGGTGCTGTGTGCGTGTGGAAGGGTGTGCATGTGTGGGAAACCTAGTCCATTCTCTATCGCCTTTTTTTTCCCTCCCCTCCTCCACAGCATTGTCCCTGGAGAGGTGGAGAGGTGATGTATGGAGCCTCTCCTGATCGCACGACTCAGCAGAGCAGCTGGAAGGACAGAGGTGTACTATAGTAGATGGAACAAAAGGATCATAAAAACGCAGGAGCGTCATGCAATAGTGAGCATGCTCAGAGAAAACAGGAGCTTTGGATTACGTTGGTACCCAGAATGTGGACGTGCTGGTGGATATATTCAAAGCGATAGGACTCACACACAGCTTCTCCATAGTCTTATACAGTACAAATTAACAAATAATGCTGTGCTTTATCAGTTTTCCAAATTGTAACTAGGCTGGGTGATCCAAAAATATTTCTTAAGTGTAGTGTGGCGCAAATAGACGGCATATGCTCAGATAGTCTACCCAGATCAATGCAGTTTCCAGTAAAAGTGAAACATGACCCTTAAAACAACAGCAGTAAATCTAATTAGGTTAAAAAATAATCACTTGTGGATTAGAGCCAACTGGGCGAGAAACCTATGTGATATGGTCTCTTTTTTGCAATTGCTACCTTACATAAAGGTATGGTGGTTGTCTTTAATAATGGTGCAAGAGTTTAATTTGGACATGAATTAGCAAAAACCTAGATTAGACGTGCGAATGGTTTAGTGTGCAAGAAAATTCCACTTTGCAAATGGGTGCCAAAGGGCCAGAGTTGTGATTAGGACCTACAACTAATGATTATTTTGCTAATCAATGAATCTGTCGATTATTTTTTGGTTAGTCGCTTAATAATCGGATAGTGATTGTTTTATAGTATTAAACCAGGTGAAACTAGAACTTTTCGACTTGTGGAGTTCTTGATAGAGCATATTGACAGGAGAAAAAGTATTTTTTTTATCTTAAAAGGAAAGTGTTTATACATTTTTTCAAAATTTTTGGTATAATTGCTGCTCTAAGTGGGTTTCTCTGTCAGCTAAAGGCAGCTAAAGGAGTCTCTATACTCCAGTTAACGATGAATCGCATACTGAATAAGTTGACAATTATTTCAATAATCAATTAATCATGATTAATCCAATTAATTGTTTCCTATGCCGTCTGGTTCAGTTCCTGCCAACGTCATTGCTCTGGTCCATCTTGGTTCATTGAGCACCTTCTGCAGTTGGCTTGGAATCAGCCTGAGAGAAGAGGCAGGAAGCTTTGCCATCTTATGGGGAGCCCCAAGTAAAGCCGCTACACTAAAAAGAGCCCATCAAGATGGTTTTGCATCTAATCCTGATACCTCCTAAAGTTACAATGTTTTCTACTGAGAAAAGAACCCTGGACGGAGCCAGAGGTTATAGAGGGACTATATTTTTGTTAATGTCTAACATGATGGGATACTTCCAGATAAACAGGAGTGAATTAGAAGCTATGGGACCAACTTTTGTGTAGGTAAGCAAGCCAATCAAGTTTAGGCCGTGTCACACTGATTGTTTACAACTTTTTAATCTCCCATCTGATTTTTCTTTCCATATCACACAGACTGCATATAGAGAGGCTCCCACTACGCTGGGTGAGCAGATCCCAATATGTGTGTGCATGGGTAAAAAGCAAAGCCCCACTTCATGATCAGCCTGCTACGCAGCATCCCAAACCGGAACAGATTTTAATAGGCTTATATCAGAAATATATGAGTTTAAAGAAAAGGAAAAGGCAGTAATAAAGGCTGTGGGATGGTTTATAGGTGTACTGGATGAGGCAGTGAGAGGTGATTGTGTCTACCCCTTGTTTTTCTTTTTTTTGGTGAGGCTTAAAGAGGATCACTATTTGCTATATCCATTTCCTGTCCAGCAGATGGTCGAAGATTATTTTGTTCAGAGAAGAGTGATAAGCTGAATTGCTGCGTAGTCCGACTAAAATAGACCCTTGGTCTATCTTAGTCAGAGCTTTCGGGTGTGATCATCTCCACTGAATTTCAACTAGCTTGTATTACCCGATTTTGTTGGATGGGATGCAAAATCTGATTCGGGGGTTAAGAATGCATAGAATGTTATGAGTATAAAGACTGAGGCTGGCCAGGAGAGACCTTAGATCAGCAGAACAAAACAGCTTTTAAAAAAATAATAATAATTCAGTCCCTTTAGCATTAATGATAGAGTAGCCATGTTTACATGGACAAATTCCACAATTTGACTAAAATGTCTTTGGACACAAAGACAAAAATCAGATTCCTCCATTTACATAGACATAAGTTATCAAAATAAAATGGCTGATCAGACTCAAAAGGTATCATATAATCATGTGGGGTGGAATATTCCAACATGGGATCTAGCCACTCAAAGCGTAAATGTGTCCTGATGGCATGGGAGCACATAGGTACCCAGATCAGCTTGGGTCATCCACAATATGGGGCAATCTGATTCTGACAAACATTCATATGATTTTGATAGTATTGGTAATATTGTGACTCTTTTTAGTCAGATTCCAATTTGATAAGTCTGCAGAATCTAATTAAAATACATTACACATTTTTAGTCCAATCGGCCATTTATCCCAATTACTTTGGTCAATGTAAACGTAGCTACTGTCTCTGAATCCTATGATTTGGCAAAGTGGTGAATTTGCTGCATCAGCAGGCTGCTCACGGTTTTTCAGGCAATTTACACCCGAGTTTAAACCTTTATAAACACCTTTATAAACACCTGAGTTTAAAACTCTGATCCAGAGTTGGGGTTAGTTAACTAGGAGACAAGCAAAAACTGAAAAACTCAAAAAAAAGAGTCACCAGGTACTTTTAACTAATTTGCAGGAGCACCGAGCATCTTCGTGGTCTGTGATCCTGCTACCGGTACTATGCTTGCTATCTGCTGCAGCAGGAGGAGATTGCTGGGAAGCCTGTAGCTTTCGGCCAAATGACTGTCATTAGGTCGTACTTTTGCACAAGCAGGAGGATCCAGTTTTACAAAGTAAAACATCTTTTGAGTCGTCATTGTTGAATGAGGCCAAGAACAGGCTGAAGCTGGGGATCAGAACCTCTGCTCTTTTTCTTCCGCTCATCATTTGACATTTGGCTTCTTATCTGCTTTGCATTTAGTGACTGGAACTATTCTTGTTGCTACCAGTCCAGACAGCAAAGGTGTTCCACAGTCATTCCTAACAACCCCTAGTGGGCAGGTATGAATATTTTGCTCACTTAAATCCTCTGAAGGAAAATTTTTAATGTTTCCAATATAAATAAAATAAAATAGCTATTTTACTAGAAAGAACATCAATGGGATTAACAAAAAGCTTTGATCAGAGAATCGCTCACCTTAATCCTAAAAAAATACAACAAAATACCAGAGAGGAGAGGTTCAGAGAATCTGAAATTAAAGGTGGGTGGACACAATAACAAGAGGAAGAATCGAGGGGGAAAGCTAAGCTGCTGCCGGTGATGGAAGGGAGCAAACAGGAACCCTCAGGAGATGAAGAGAAGTTAGTGGAGAACAAGTAAAGACAAATATATACTGGAAACTGTTTTCCTTTTTATTTTAGGGGAGGGATCACTGGCCAACCTGGGGGGGGTGAAATAGATGTGTAAACAAACACTGCTGTTTCAGATAAACAGGAGTGAGTTGGAGAGGGGAAGGGAGCAAAAAAGACAGAAAAGGGAGGGGAGAATGGAAGCAGAGTGGGAGGAAAGCACAGAGTGAGAAAACAAGCTCGACCATGTGTCTAAGTTAACAGCGGCAAGAGAAAACCTCAGTAGAGAAAAAGGTGTGGGCGGGAAAGCACTCCACGGGGAGAGAGGAGACAGATGTAGAAGGGAAACAGGCACCGAGAGACGTCGAAAGAGACAGAAGAGGTAAAAGGAAGGTGTAGTCTGGAGATATAGAGAGGAGAGAAATCAAGACAAAGTGAGGATAAAAAGGAACATGAGAGCAGAAACTTCCTGGAGCTCAAGATGGCATGAGAAAGGGATGAGGTTCATGTGGGATGGTGGGAATTAAATGACAAGAAGGAAAACTAATTATTCTGTGATTCTGCTAATTAGCGCAAGCATTACTGACAACTCTGCGTGGCACCAGACGTTTACCGAATGGTTCTCGCAACACTGATGGCCTTGGGTGGGAGGAACAAAAGAAGAAGGGATGAGAGAAAGGGTAAGGGAAAGAGACAAGGAAGCAATGGAGGTAGGCAGAGGGGAGAGAGTAATTGAGGGGGACAGAAGAAAAGGAGGAAGAGAGAGAGAGAGAGAGAGAGAGAGAGGAGGTGGCAATGATGTGGGCCTGAAGTTATCTGAAAGCACTCCATCAAATGAGAGACTAAGAGAAACAGAGAGAGGAGCTGAAGCCCAGGGGATAAACTCGTGACGTCTGTTTACCCATGCATTGAGCCACTTTTACATAAACCAACAATTAAAAAGCCTCATTTAGGCTCTTACTGCTGAAGATTATGCACACACTGCCAAGTCAATAAGAAGACTGTACTCTAATGCTGCTTGAAAAGAGCGAACATCCACATCATTAAATCTGTTTACTCTCCTTTTTTTGTACTCCTCATGTTAGATAACTCTATTTTCTTTGCTACTGCTGCACTGCCTGCTGTGGGTTCTCTTCTCAAGGGACAAATATACTGATTGAAAGCAGATTTATCGTGGAAAATACTTTGAACCGTGGTGTCCTTGCCTTCAGAGACAGGTGCAGCAGATAAAACAGTGTCCAAAGGAATTGTGAATGTGAAAGCCACTTGTTGGCTAATTTAATGAGCTGTAGAGCTAATGCGGACTAACAACCATCAGCTCTATGAGTTGGTCATTTTCTGCCCACTTCTATGAAACATTAAACCCTTGAAAGGGCAGATTATGTTTATTATTTCATTTCCTCATGCAGGATATTATTAAAAAAGTACAATAAGTTATCTATGGAAATATGTAGTTCTTCATAAATACTAGAATAAAAGTTCATTAGGGAATCTCTTCATGTTTTATCAGAAGTTAAAATAAGCCTAAAACCTAATCCAGTTAATCATAACCTCTATTCACAACCCATGTGAATTATTCAGCAGACTCATAGTAAAGTTTCTTTAGGGCATATTATAGAGAATACCTCACTGACTCTTAAAGAAGGGATGAGACATCCCTAAGAAATTATTCATCAGCTGGACTTTTACTGACTAGAAAGTAAATTGTGTTTATTTTGGGGCATTTTCACCAAATACATAACATAAATAATAGGCTGCCCAGCCAGACTGAGGCCATGTCCGGAATCGGCGGATGCATGGTGAGGCGTGTTCAAATGGTCTGTTTGAATCCCAAGCTTCCTTTGTATGCGGCCGACAAATGCAGCCTTCTTTGCCACCGGTTGGAAGGACAGGTCCAGTGGATCTTTAGTAGACTAAAACATCCAGTAATTCATTGCTGGTTGAAACAACCAAGCTGCTCTGTGATCAGAGGACAAAAGGAAATGGCAATGGACGGTGATAAAAATAGTAAGTATAGTTTAATCTATTTAAAGTATGTGAATAGATTTGTCTTAAATTAATGGAAATGGTTAATTTACATGGTTAGTGAGTAAGATATTTTTCATTAGTCCCTTTGCAAAAAAGGTTTGGTTTAACGAAAGGTTTTTTACCTGAACAATATTATTTCTCAGCCCGATATATCTGAAATATCGGCGTCAGCTGTACTGATAACCAATCAGAGCACAGGAGGCGGGCTAATAAGTGTTTGCAGTGTGACCATAACAGTCAACACTGCAGCTGCAACAAAGTAATGATGTCCTTTTTTATGTCCAGGAAAAGCTGTTTATATACCGTACTGTTTTTTCCAGAATATAGAGCGCACCTCTCTATAAGCCCACAAAATTTTGGGGAAAAAAACTGGAAACTTTCATATATAAGCCACTGATATCTACTGAGCCGTCTCGCACCAAACCTGTAGGGGGAGCTCTAATCCCTGGAGTAGGGATGAAGAAGAATGCTAGTTCCTGTTAGCTTTAGCTNTATTTAAAGTATGTGAATAGATTTGTCTTAAATGAATGGAAATAGTTAATTTACATGGTTAGTGAGTAAGATATTTTTCATTAATCCCTTTGCAAAAAGGTTTGGTTGCCTTTACCGAATGTTTTTTTACCTGAACAATATTATTTCTCAGCCCGATATATCTGAAATATTGGCGTCAGCTGTACTGATAACCAATTAGAGCACAGGAGGCGGGCTAATAATGCAGCAGTGTTTTCAGTTTGACCATAATAGTCAACACTGCAGCTGCAACAAAGTAATGATGTCCTTTTTATGTCCAGGAAAAGCTGTTAATATATTGTTTATATACAGAATATAGAGTGCACCTCACTATAAGCCCACAAAATTTTGGGAAAAAAAACTGGAAACTTTCATATATAGCCACTGATATCTACTGAGCTGTCTCGCACCAAACCTGTAGGGGGAGCTCTAATCCCTGGAGTAGGGATGAAGAAGAATGCTAGTTCCCGTTAGCTTTAGCTTCTAATGACAGACGGGGCTTTGTCAGCTCTTTATTTCAGCTTTGCAGGAGTTGAGCCCAGTCTCACCATTGGTTCGACAGCTTTATTAATGCAAATAAATGCCAAAATGTGTGAATTCAGGACATTTGTTCTGCGTCATGCCTAGCCCATTTTTTGATTTCAAACTTCCAGACTGACTTCCTACTTTGGCGGTCAGGAAAATCCACAGAAAAGCCGCACCTTCTTATAAGCAGAATGGTTAAAAGTGAGGGAAAAAAGCAGTGGCTTATAGTCCAGAAAATACGGTATATCAAATTTGGACAACTGTAAAAGCTATTCTTAAAAAAGTAAATACATGAGAAATAAATCACAGCAGTAGTTATCTGATTGGTTCTAAACTGTTTCTGCTGTCCAGCCTTCGGAATCAGGCTCTACCGGCACCTTTCGGACCGTAATGCCATACACATGGCGTATGTCAGTCTGGCTGGCCAGGCTACATAAAAAAAAGGCAGTCTCTTAAAGAAACTAAACATAGTGATGTGTCTTTTGTTCATGCATTTCATGTACTACACGGATTTTGGTTCAGATAATTGGTGCCATCAAACATGTGCCGTCGTCCTGACGATTACTATAAACTACCTACAGCAAAGGTTTCCCTCTATTAATCCCTGTGGTTAAATGGGGACTTCAGAAGTCCTCTGTGTTTCAGTTCGCACACATAAAGCAGTATAAAAGGTGACTTTTAAGAAAACCAGAAAAAAAAAAGTAGTCTCCCATCGTAAGGTATTCTTTGTTAGCCGAGGGGTCAATGCAACCCAAATCGTCAGAGCTTGAGAAACTCCAACTTACTGGGGGAGTCTGTTGAAGTTTACGGCGATCCTTAGAGGTGAATTCACCGTGAAGCTGCCACGTGCCGGGAACGTGGCACTTCTCAGAGCCTCGTTTTACTGATTACATACACATATACACACTGCAGCTGATAGGTGCTGGTAGATACAAGCACAAGTGAAAGGGGCAAAATCAAAGAGAGAGGTTAAGTCGCTGAGTATGGAGGGATTTAAGCCTTAAAAAGAGAGAGTGGGGGGGTTTGGGAAAGTATTCTAAGCCACTGATGGCGTGCAAAAGTGTTTAACTATACAGTACAGATTTAAGTAACCAAATGAGGAAAGGAAAAAAGCCACCAAAACCCTTTCTCCTTCTCTGTCTGTTTTTTTTTTGTCAAGACTCTGGAGATGCAGGAAGAGAAAAACAAGATGTGGAAGGAAGAGGGGATATCCCTGCAAATCAATGTACTCCTCCCTGCCTGCCACTTTCCATCCTTCCTTCTCTCCTATGCCAGAAACAGACGCTCCTTTAAACAGATGAGATACCTCACTCTATTGACCCGCTGTATTGATATGTTCAGAATTTCTCCTTTTTTTTTTTTTCTCTCTGAACATGTGTCTGTTTCTCCTGGTAGACTAATGCTATGCCTTCGGTTTGTGCTGCAGAGAAATCAATGACGACACTTCCACCCTTCCTTAGAAACCTAATGAGAGGACGGATAGCAACACATTTGTGCGATCGGGTTTGTGCAATCGGGTTTCTGAATATTTCATTTAGCTTGTTAGTGTAGTTTTACATTTACATCTCTACTCTTCAGAGACAAATCCCAGTCAGCTCAATGCTAATCCTTGAATGCTGCTAAAGTGCAGCAATGCTGCCTAATCCCAGGCGCAGAAGGCTAATGCGTCAGGTCGCCTCACACGCCAAGGAGGACCATTTACGCCACAGCAACTGAGATCGATTGAGAGTTGGAGAGAGAGGAATATTGTAATGTTGTTAGCCTTGCTCATTGACCATATGCAGATCAATACCTGCAGCAGCTGGAGGACAGAGACAAAAAAAACCCTCCACACACACATATATAAAATAAGCACATAAATATTCCTTTATGAGTAAACACAAGGACTCCCAACTGCAATCAGCCTGTGGTCTAAATAATGTTAATGATTTGACCATTAGGGCTGAGGCATGAATCAGAGGTAATGGCTGCAGGAGAGGGCTGTATTGATGAGCTTTAGCACAAACTCAAGCACCTGCACACAACAATGAGCACTGAGCAGCACATGCAGAATTTATTCTTTTAACAGCAAATATGGATCTGAACTGCTCAAGACAATGCAAAATCTCCTTTAGCATTTATAACAAAAACAAGGTCAAAGTTTCGGTACTAAACTAGTCTCTATAAAAAGCTAATGGTGAAAAGACTAGAAGCCATCTATTATTATTAACAGGTTTCAAAGTGAAGAGGGACAAAAAAAATGAAAGAAGATTCAAACAAGCAGCCTCAACCTGTGGAGTTTGAGCAGATAACAGGAAGGCTGAGTCTAATGGGAAATTTGACATTTTCTGTGCTTATGAACAATCTAACACTGTAGATTGACTGGCACTCTTTCAGAAATCTGTTCTATTGCGGGGGCGTGACTCCATTCTTTGAGGGCTGCAACTTTTTGTTCCACATCTGTGCTATACTGATAGTAGACAAGAAGACTGCTGATACCAGCGAAGTCTACTTTGCTTTGTGCAAACTGATGCTGTAAAACAGATCAGAAGTTGGCTGCATCACATCCCATTTTTGTTTACGTATATTTCCACTCTCTGCAGGAAGATCCGAGTTAAAAACCACTAAAGCACCGTTTGAGAAGCAGTTTTAAATCTGAAAAAAGTTCTTTTCACTATCATGCTGGTGATTGAGGTTAAATGTCAAGCACCTTAGTGTCAAGTCTAAATGGGCTCTTAAAAAAATTCTCGCAACGGATTAATTAAGTGATTTTTATTATGATAAGACACAAAAATTAAACGACAAAGCAAGATGGCCACATTCGGATCACAAGCTCTGAATTATGATGAGACACAAAAATTAAACAACGGGTTTTAAAAACACAACTGCATTAAAACAAAGCTTGTACCTTCCAATCACTGAAACACATCTGCATTACCTCTATTTATACATTACAGCAAGCTCAGCGTACAGTAATGAAGAAAAGGTACTCATCTGCCACCACATTTAAGTCACATAAAGGCCAGAGGTGGGCTACCAGACCACATATGGGCACAAAAACAGGGGGCGCTGTTTGTGGGATTAATAAAACATTGCATAAGGTTCAATTTGATACTCGTCTTTTAATTAAATTTCTCAGTTTTGTTTCCTAGGAACGTTGTGTTTCCCTCTTTTTTTACAAGTCATTAAAAATGTTTAAAGAAATTTAGATTGCACAGATTGCATTTGTTTATACAAATACAATTTAAATCAAACATGGCTAATAACAACATAGCTACTTCTGATAATTATTTGGACAATGTAGGCTTGAATCAATGAATCGGATTACTATATTATAACTGATGTAGTAATAGATTAATTGTTAAGTGGAGAAAAGAGACTCTAAAACATGCCTTTAGCTGATAGAGAAACCCAGCAATTAACCAAAATTGTGTAAACATTTTGCATTTAAGATAAAAATCTTTTTCGTCTATCAATATGCTCTATGCTGAACTTCTCAAGTTGAAAGGATTAGTTCCACCTGGCTAATCTTCGCAAAAAGTCTGCTTTAAGGAACCTTTGGCTATCTGATAAACGATTCATGGAAAAAATAATGGACAGATTAATCAATTGGTAACAATAATCGTTAGTATTAGCTTTAGCCCAATCCCAAAAATCTTCAGATTTTTCATCTGGCAACTGAGAGATGTGGTTCCACAAGCTTAGCATCTCTGCTTTTTGCTTTAAAGGCAGGGCTTAACCCTAACCCTATCTGCCAGTTTAGCAGTAAACTTCTAAACACATACTCCAAATAACAGCTCTATGTTGAAGAGCAATAATTGTTTAATCACTATTGAATCAAAAAGTCTTGTTAAAAAAGAGAAGCTTTGATCAGGTAAAATCCTGAAAAGCTCCAAAAGGTCAGCAGAGTCCGGTTGGGGTTTTGTTCCCTCAGTAAAGAACATGAATTCATATAAAAAAAAAAAAAAAAAGCACAAAAGTAAAACAGTGCAAACTTTTCAAAGCTAAAGATGTCTGTCAATGTATAGTTAAACAAGTTTCTTTGGTTGCATTACTTTCACATTAAATCTCAAATAAAATTATGATTTATCTAAAAACTTTTTTCTTTCAATTAAGTATTTAACAAAGTTGTATAATAAAATATATATAATATCAATGAATGTATAAGAGATAATTGAAGGTGAAACTGTTTAGTCTTTACTTGAGGAATAATGCTGGTGTTTTATTTGAAGCATGCAGTTCGAATCCCTTAGGCTGGACAAAATAGATGCAGACATCTTAATAGAAATCTGGCAGAAATCTAAGAAACCTATAAATTCTTTTTTTTAATAAAAGCTGTATTCAATTCTTTTGTATTCTAATTAAATAAATAAAAAATTTAAATATTTAGCTTTTTTCACAGCATAATCTGAACTGGTCAGGTGAATCTGACACCATGTCAAGGACGTCCTGTGGGTGTGGGCATGTGAAGCTGACAGTGGGAGCATTTAGGACCGGTCCACCCAGGTGGGTCTCCAGACATGTCGCTGGCTATTTCAGTTTCAGCTCCAAGAAGAGGAAAAAAGGAGGACCAGGAGAAGGAGAAACGGAAACTAAAGCTCTAAACTTAGCTGCATGCAACATTCCAGAGAAGAATAACACTGCTTCCTTCTCTGATTGGCGGTGCTGGAAAAGGGGAGAAGAACTGCAAATCTGAGGCGATGATGATCCTATAAACTGTACAGGCTATAAAGGAGGCCAAAAATGTAAAGTGATGACAATATAATAGCATTGATGGCTGCGAAACCTTTCTCTGGTGAAAACAAACAATATTAGGGTGTCAGAAAGTTTCCAGTCGCTGGTGATGGTGGAAGCTGTCAGAGCTCATGGAAGCCATCATGTGATTCTGTGTGTGCCCTCATACCCCTGACCTTCTAGTGCTGGAAAGTGAAGGGGGGGGGGGCAGAGGGAGACAGCTATTGGAAGTGAAGAGGAAGCAGCAGAAAGATGAGAGGGAGGAGAAGATAAAACAGACAATCAAAAAGAGTGAAAACATCCCCTCGTCCCTTTTGAAAGGCCACACACGTTGAGAGAAACCAGTTGTACGTTTTGTTTGTGAGGCCATTGTGAGTGTTTGTGCTCTTTACGCCTGGGTTTCACATGACCAGTCTCCACCTGTGGTGTGTGCTCCACCTGGTACCTGCTCACATCCAAACAGATGGCTTTAGGTGTGGTGATGAGTGTTAAGCATGCCCTTCATGTGATTGTGTGTGTTTTCCAACATGTTTGACAATGCATGAATTTCTCATGCAGTATAAATGCAGAGCCATTAAAAAATTACCTATTGTTCAGGTTTCCTCCATGTCCTGAATTTAACCAACTATGCACAAAAGATTATATCAACTTGTTAAACGACTCTGGATCTGGTTTAGCATCATTGTCTCATCTTTGCTTTGTTGAAAAAAAGAAAAACACCAAATGCGAACATCTGGGAATGCAGGAAAAATGTTTGTCATATCGTCCTCTAAAATTTCGCAGTTGGATACAAGAACAGCCTGATTATTTACCACCGTGCATTTGGAGCTAAAAGTGAAAACAGGTGCAAAGTGAAGGAAACAAATAAAAGCTGAGAGCATAAAATTAAAACAAAAAGTCATTAACATGCAGTAAAGAGATGGTATGTAAAGTAGCTATTACAGCATTTTCTATCAAGGAAATTACAAAATTATATAAATGGCTTAAGGGCTTCAATAAGATTTTCAAAATCTTGATATTTTTTCCAAAGAGATATAAGATGAGACTATATCAACTGAACCATTTATATCAAAATTATATTACATGTGACAGTGGGTACGTTTTTTGCAATCTCTCGTGTTTATCTTCAACTTTTTGTCAGAAATGTGGCTGTGTTACATTTGGGAAAATGCTTTTAATCAGAGGTGTATTTTTTATAATTACTTTATGAACAGAAAAACATGTAGAGATAAATATCGTAAATCCTAATCCATCTTGAAAATATCAAAATATTTTCGGTCCACATGGCCCTAGATGGCAAGCAAAGAAATGCCCATTAGGGCTCAGGAATGAATTCAAATTCCTAAGAGGTGTAAAACGATCAGCGAAAGAACAAGGTCATCAACTGGCCTCATGGTTTGAACTGATTACCTGATCATCTGATATATTTTATGCATTTTACAAGGACAAAGAAGTGTTATGAAAATCAATCATAGTGTGAATTGATCAGATGTTGGTGCAAGTTACAATTTTTGATAACTTCCATACACCTTAAAAATGGAGTCCCCCCCCGCCCCTCAGTGAGGTCTAGAAGCACAAGATCTATATCCAGCCATTCAGCAAAGATCCTGCTGCATGGCTGTATATCTTATTTTGTCATTTGACCTACTGGATGAGCCCTTGAATGATATATTACCTACTGTAAATCAAGTTGGAAAAAAAAAATTAAGTCAAGAAAAAAGGTAAAAGGCTAATTGAAAATTTAAAAACTAAAGTTAAAAATGTTATAAGCCTAGTTAACAATTATATTTAGGTTTATAAACTAAAAAATGTAAGTGCCAGTATCATCATTAATGCCTCTAAGGTTATGTTGGACCAAAAAAGTGTTTCTTTTACTCTGTGTTTTTTAAATACATTTCTGATAGAAGAACTTTTTTTTATTTTTCTTAATATATTTGGGCAAGTTAGCATTTCTTGTTTTTACATTGACATTAATATTTGCCATCAAAATATCCATATTTTTGAATGTTAAAAAGGTAATAAGGTCTTGTCCTGGATTCCAATAACACTATTGGCTTGAAATGTTGATTTTCAAAGTATTTCGCTGAGTGCCCTATAAATGGTTAAATAATGTGAATCTTCCTCAGTGCAAAAAGACTGTCTGCATGGTGTAGCATGAGAATAATCCCCCAACTAAGTTGTTATTGTAACTTTTGTATAGAATTTATGGACATTTCATAACAGGGGGTTCAAGGTAATTCAATAAGGCATTTGCTGCCAATGATCCTGAAGGACAATAATTGTAAACTAAAATGCAGGACCTTAAAAAAAATAAAGCAAGTGTTAATAAGATAAATTTCAGTCAAAACAAAAAGCCAAGAACTTGCAACATCAGTATCTCTGCTTGCCATTAAGACTCAACCTTAAAATCTTCTCCTGTAACTGGAAGGTTGTGGGTTGGATTTACAGTGTCCCATAAAGAACCGTTACACATTCTTTGGTTTTGTTTTTCGCTATAATTCTCTGTCACCAAATCTTTGAGTCACAGGTGGGTGGTTAAAGTCGGGGTTCAGCACCAGCTATACAAGCTGCGCTGATTGAAGGACAGCTTCAGAGAAAATGACACCTAGGCATCATTACGGTGAAGGTGGGGTCAATTTATTTAATATATCTTAATATAAACATATGTACATAGGAAGTGTTGGCGTCTCAGATATGAGCACATAAGAACAACATCTGTAATGTTATGTAAAATTAGACAGCAAAATAACTCCCTTCACATAAGATGCCAAGATAATAATCTTGATTACCTATAGATGGGGTCATGGATTGAAGCTGTAACAAAAGGTGACTGGAGGTTAAAAACAAAGAACTATCCTCAAAGGTATGGTTAAAGTTGGCTCAATGAGTGAAGGTGTGAAAAGGCTGAGGAAGTGAGAGAAAAAGACAGCTATCAAGGCTGGGGAGGGGGAGCAATTTCTGCAGGAACTGTTTGTACCACTCTGGACCGAGGTGACACGGAAGTGGCAGGCATTAAACCATCAGCCGCCTCAAGATGTCAGGATCAAATCACGGGTCAATTAAAGCCGCACGCTCCACGTTGGGCCGTTCTAGACAGTAAAAAGGCACTGATGATTGAAGGTTCAGTGGGAATTCAACTGGGGAAGATAACGGCGCACGTTAGTGACCCCCTTCGCTAGATGTAGACAAACAACCCCACCCCTGCTATCTCCTCCACCCTCTTCTAAGGCAGAGCGACGTCAGGGCCCGCCTACATCGAGGTCAAAGAGAGATTTACTTCCTTATCAATTGGCCCAGACAGCTGCCTGTCAGAGAAAAAGATGGAGGTAGGAAGGATGGGAATGTGGAAAGACAAGGTCACTTCTCTGAGAAGGCTTTATAGCGGCGTGATGTTTAGAGCAGGTCGTTATAACTATCGGACACAGGCGTCAAGGTCCAAAAAGTGAGACACAGGGAGAGATAAAAAAAAAAATTGAGGGTGATAGTGAAGGATGAAAAACAAGATGGATTTGGTGTTTTGCTACAGCAGTGATGGAGACAGTAAAGAGCTCCATGTGTGTGCTGCTGCAGCCCTCCTGTGCCAGATTACAGTGACGTAGTGTTATCATTTCTCTGATAGGAGCACTGCCAGGAAAGGAGGAGGAGAAGGAGGAGGAGGAGGAGGGAGGGGATGGCAGGAGAGGACAGAAAGGGGGAGGGGTGACGAGTCTCATTGCTGGAAAAATGGTCTGATAGCCAAGGAAAAAAAAAATGAGGTAGGGAGGGAGGGAGTGAGAAGGAAAAGTGAGAGTGCTACACAAAGGAAGAGAGCAGACACAAAGAAAGACAGAGACAGCCAGAGGAGAAAGAAGACAAGGGAAGGAGGGAGACAGAGACGAGAAGAAGGAGGAAAAAGGAGATTGAATGCAGGAGGTTCTTTGTGTTGAAGTTCAAAGAGCAGGAGGAAAAGTTTAAATACAAGAAAAGCAGATAGAAGAAAAAATGTGGCCGTGACACAGAAGTGAGAAAAGAAAAAAGAAAAAAAATGACAAAAGAAAGAGAAACACAGAGAAGTGCCTCTGAGAGGCTGGTGGGTCAACACAGAGCGCCTGCGAGCGTTTTGTGAAGCCTCACGGCCCGGGAAAGCAACATTTACAAAGAGGCAGCTGTTCCATTAGCTTCTGCCATTGTGTCTAATTACATCCTGGTCTCTTCAGACGCACGCTCACACCGACGCACGCACATCGCACACGTGCACAGAAACACACAACCTCCGGCACCTCTGCAGCCAACCAAGAAATCCCTACCACCCCGACTAACGAGAAGAGGAACCCATAGCGACAGAACCATAGAGAGAGAGTCTGTTAATCACAGTGTCATGCACACGCGCTTACAACCCCAGCCCCCCCACACACAAGGCAGAGAAATGACACTTCAGATCTACAAATGTCTGTATGTGTGTTAGCCGGCATATTTCTCCAGCAGAGACACACACACCTCCCCTCTAGTTGTTGAAGAGAGGAGGATCTAAGGCTTTGCGAAATACCAAACATACCAGAGGAGCCACATGAGAGGGGAAAGGGCTGCTTTGAGAATCCTCAAAAGACGCACACTTTCACTCGTGCGCACAATCTGTGGAAACACGGGTCTCACAGTCGTCTCCACGCACATCAAACTCACTGGAGCCGAACTAGCATGATGCAAAGGGTGATTGACAAACAGACACACACACGGGCTACACACAGCAGACTTCCTTCTTAATCAGCTCAGTGGTGTAGCATTTGGATAAGCGGCGCTCCTAAGACTACTTGACAAAGGCGAGACAGGAGAGCTTACATTGTACTAAACCCGAAAAACCGTACACAAGCATCCTTCCTGCTCAGCGCTGCCGACAGCACAAACAAGAAAACCAAACTGAAGGTGACGGCCAATCTAAACCTGGCTTCCATTTGTGGGGTGAGATAACGGACTCAATAAGGGAAAAAAAATGGGAATAAAAGGGAAGAAACTTCAGATAGGAGGAGAATCCTTTAATCAGTCAGTAAAGTCATTCAAGTCCTTATTTGAAGTCAGATAAAGGCTGAACTTTAAGAAAATGAAAAATATGGAGGAAAATATTTATATTTTGCTTTAGAAATGTTCTAAATGGTCTTGATAGGGTTAGGGCTGCTGTCATAGAGTGGTCTGTTTTTTTCTTCCAACAAAGACTACAGCAGGGATTTTATGATTGCCTTTTTCTTTTTCCTAATAGGGGCTATTGGCTGAGCTATTGTTGCCATAAACTTTGTGTTCACTCAGTCTCTTTCCTCTCAATAGAAGCTACACCCAATCCAGGCATTCTGGGCTGAAACTTGCCGGCTCCTATTGAAGGAGATATTTCTGCCACTAACTAAATGAACTCTCCTTTCCAGCACATGGATGGTGGAGGTGAAGCACTCAGCCATGTTCCTTCAGCAGTTCTTTCCCCGACGAGGCCAAGAAGAACCTTCTTTTCTCCTAATATGACCTAAACATGAGGAGTTTGCCAGGCTGTACGGAGACTTTAACTAGAGCTAGTGACCTTGATTGGTTAAGTCTAACCAAGATACACAGACTCCATTATCGGTGCGTTATGCTCTTTGAGATAAGTTGAAGCCATTCTAGTCAATGCAGTAATCTTCAAGGGTGAGAATGAAAAAGCAGTCATCAAGAAAACCCAAAATGTTCACTTCTAGATGAATATTTACATTAGGTTTTTTTTCTTTTTTTCTGAGCAAAATTGTATTTTTAACTCCAGGTAAGGAAACAGTTTATATCAACAACCTTTCTGTTTTCAGACGTCCCTCTCCACAGCCACTTGGGCTAGCTCCTCCGGGGGAATCCCAAGGCGCTCCCAGGCCAGCAGAGAAACATAGCTTTCTGGGATTTAATCCAGAATTTTCGGGTCATAAGAATTAAAAGCTGCTTCTCCACGTTTGGTTCTGGTTGTTAGTTTTCAGAGTAGACTTGAGCAGAAGGACCTGAAAGGTTTGAGCCAACGGAGTAAGCATTAAATTGCCATTCCTCAGTATGGTGGAGGTTTTATGATGGTAAGGGCCTCGTTCTCTTCCAAAGGAACATTGTTGGAGTGCAAGGCATTATCAACACTTCAGTGAATACAAGGACAATGCCTCACCAAGAAAACTAAATTCCTTAACAAACATCTCAATCCCCAAACCTAAATAAAAAAATATAGATTTTGATTTTAGGAAATGTACTTGAAAGTTTGGATTTTTTTCCATATTTTAAAGTGCATAATTATGGCTCTGCAAAAAGAAAAAAAGATATGGTTTTTTACTTGAGACTTTTGGACATCTTAACCAGAGATGCCATTGCTCCATGACTGTATGTCACACGTCTCTGATATATCACCCCTTTTAGGCTGTGAGATTCACATGAAAGAGAAATACAACTTTAGATGGCTTACTTTGTTCAGAGCAACTTTGTTAACTTCTCCATGTTTATGGACAAGTTAACATGGTTTATTTTGTTGCAGATAAAATGAACCAAAACCTGACACTACAAACCATGTGAGAAAGTTCACTCCGTTTCTTGGTCAAATGCATCTCAGGTGGAGAAACATATATAAATACAAGAAGCAGATACATAAGTTTGATTTCAGGCAATATTAGCTGAGCAGTGTACAAAGGGATTATAAGGAGAAGACGAGGGCTTTATCCTTTTATATAAAAGACGAACCACCAGTGTTTATTAGTTTGTTTGCCCTTCTACATCCCTAAATTTAATGCAAATCTGGAGCAAACACCTGACACACCAAACATGAACAGCTGTAGAGTTTGTTTGGACTTGTACTGAAACCACCTCTTTCAAAAGGCTCTGTATGGTTGTTTTATTCGCACCTTCATAACACCTCTGTGTTGCATCTAACCGCATAAAAAAAGCACCAAAGTGGGGAAACAAACTGGAGTTGTTGTTTTTTTTTATATGCTAAACCTCAAGAGTTTTGAAAACACCTTCAAGGTAACATGGAGGGAACAGATAACTATACAATCTGTCACGTTAATCAGCATATTGTCAAAGAAATTACAAAATCAATGCAGATGCTTCAGGTTTCTCTTTACACACACCTGGGAGGTTAAGGGGGAGGAGTTTACCTTTAGAGTAAACTGCCAGTGTAACCCCTCAGCAAGGAGGAAAACTGAAGATATCCCTACCTATCAGTCATGTTGCAGACAAACAAAAAATGTGGAAAACATGTTACAGTCAAGTAAGGCACACGCATGATTCTCGCACAGCCACTAATGACAGGTATGAGCTTGGGGAAAGAGTCAACCTCTCAGACGGGCACTCTTTATTCCCTTCCCCCTCTCAGATTGATTTACGAGCTCCAACAGGGAGATTGCTTTCCACAAGAAGGAGAAAAAACACACAGCAGCCTGGCTCACACACAATGCCATAAACGCCCGGCCTGCTGCCTATGTCAAGGTGAAATGGAGTAGGAAAACAAATAGATGTGTTGGTAGCAAACCTCCGCTCCAGTGAGTAGTGATTCTGGAATAACTGTCGGACACACACATACACAGCATTAAGATTTATTTCTTCCATCTACTTCTAACCATCAATGCGGGTATTAGGATGTGAAGCTCTGCAGGCTTGGCCTGACATAGCAGAAGATGGAGGTCTCATAAGGGTGAGGAACTGATAATATGGCACCTTTCTGATATATTGTGTTTTTTTAAGACAGCTTTGCCTTCTTAAGTAAAGGAAATGGCGGACACAGTCTTAGACATTAGAAATGCTGAACAAATTTACATACATGGTAATGGAGCAGTTTTTAATACATGTGGTTAGGATTCCATATAGCATTTACAGTTTAACAGAGGAGGCTGTAGATATGGAGGCACGATGCGCATTCTGCCTGCTCACAGATTGTGTCCATTGGGGATGTTGTACCTGGTCAGCAGTTGTTGCCGTCACCTTTCTATTTTAAGGATGACAGTGTGATACATGAACTGAGGCGTCAGAGGATAACTCTGTCCAAAACAGGCCTAAAGAGACCTAAATGTCCTTGCACGTGTCGCAAAATATAGCAGGCATCCAGGAGTCCTGGTGTCAAGCAGTTACTGAAGACTGATAGGGGTTCATTTGCGCTTCTTCCTGCATCTCTATTTTCTCTCCAAACAAACACAAATAGCTTAGTTTTATGAATCCTCTTCGCAGTATCAACTTCTTAACTAAAATTGCCACTCTTTCACTTTATAAATGTACCCAGGAGGAGTATTTTCTTAGAGGCACTTACGTGATTTCTTCCAAACTCTTTTGAGTTTGGAATAAATCAGATAAGGTTTCAGTTATTTGTGCTTCTAAGCATATATGTGATTGTTTTGCAATTCCTAAATTTTCTGCTTGATCAAAACCCACCAACCCCATCCGCTAACTTCCAGCATTTATTTTGCCTTTTATGAACAAAGTGTTTCATGGTGTTTTTGAAATAAAAGGATGTTTACAACAATGAATAACTGGCTTCAATCTATATCGCAGATCTGACAAATTATAGTCTAAAAACATTACTTCATACTGCTTGTCCTCTTTAGTCTTTTTTAGTAAATGCGGGAAAAAGATTGAGCGACAGCAGCGTTTTCTCTGACTAAATGTCAGCCCTCTTTTACCTGTTAAAAATTCGTAACATCAGAGTATTCCTAGTGTTTTCAATAACAAACAGTTGGAAGTGTTAAGTCGGGCATATGCTGTACAATTCTTTGCCCTTTTCAGGCTGATTCTCCACTTGTGCGAGACTTTTTCGATCCGGCCGACATTCAGCCTGGTCGTGTGTCGTGTAGTATACAGGGGTTAACGACGGGGCAATCAGCCTCTCACGACCACCTACCGATCACGAATCATAAGGTCGGGAGAAAATCAAACATGTTTGAAATTCAGTCTGGGCAAATCGCTCAGTGTGCATGCGCAAACAAGGAGTTTTCTTGTTCTTCTTCCTCTCAGACGAAAACACAGAAGCATGGCAGGGGTGCAATGAGTGAAATGGAGTTCTTTCAGCGCACAAAATTGCACAAATTGCCAAGGCGGCACGTTTTACTCTAGTGAGCCTTATATTTAAGAGGAGGCATCCACACTTCTGTCTTTTTCTTCTTCTACTCGTTTGGCTTCCGGATAGATGAGTCTGAGTAGCGCCATCTCTCTGTAGAGGTTAGTCCGACGTGGTTTTGGACGTACAGTGTGAGCAGGTAATTGCATCAGAGCACCGGACCGCACAGTGTGAGAACATGCAACATGAGCTTTGAACTTTTAAACCCTGCAGTTTGATCGTGAAACTCTCCAATATGAGATCAATAAAGTTAAATTACTATTATTATCATTATTACAGGCTTATCCAGAAGGAGTCCCTGCCGTTCTTCCTTTTTTTACCTCCCAACAACACTTTTCTTAAGAATTAGGAAGTCCCATATTTATTTCTGTCATCATGTCTTCATCATTCTGGTGGAAAACAGATATAAACAGAAACTAGGTCCAAAGTTTACGGCTGCTACCGGCACAGGGAACATCCTAATACTGATCCGCCAGACTGGTGGAAAGCTAACAGAAAATGTAAATTCAACACTTTAGTGTTCAGGACTCTTCTTACTTCAGACGGGATTTTTTTAACTGAATCAAAGATAATCTATGTACACAGTTAAGGTTTAGTCCAGTCGTAAAAAGATGAAACTTTTAAGCTGAAATGTTAGTGGCTTTGTCAGAAAATCTTAAAAAGTTACAAATACCAGTCTTCTTGGAGAAGAATTTGTTAAATCCGTCATAATACTGTCTTCCCTTTTCAGAACGTGTCTTCTCCTGTTATACCACTGCTCCATTATTTAACAATGTACGGTTAAAGGGAATAATAATAAAAGTTATTTGGTATTAAGGCGGGGATTGCCAGAGGAGACCCATAACACACCATGTCGGGAACAAGGCTCTGGGTGTTCCTGTTATAAAAGTAAGCTCTCAATCGACTAAAACACTGAAAACATTGAATTCCAAGCGGCAGAAAGTCTGAAATCAAACAGCTATGACGTTATCATGACTGGGGAGTCTTTCACCTTCAGAGATCGTGTACAGAACGAGACAAAAAGCTTTCAAGTCTTCACCACCACATACCAAGAGACACCGACATATTGGTAACTTTGAGAATTTTGATTATAAAAATTCTTTGTGCTCAAAGACTTTTAGGACAATAACGTGGTTATTTTGCATTAAAAACAAACCCTTTAGACCTTTCTCGTTAAAAATGAGCAATGGATTCCTGCTTTGCTACAATCAGAAGAATAAAGGAACTATTTAATTGATTCTGGAAGTACTCCCTTTGCTACCTGTCAGTTGTGTTGGTAAGCAAAGGTGGAATGGCCACAAATATTTAGCAGTAATTAAGACCAGTGAAAGCTTTTCCTGTTACTGCATTATTAAGAGTGAATGCACGTATTAAAAGACAGAATAATAAAAAATAAAAAGACAACCTGTTTGTTTTGATTATAGCTTGAATGGCTTCAACTTTGAACAGAGGAAAACTCAATTTTAGCCTAATATTATGTCTTGTTAAGAACAAACTTAACTTGCTGCTGCAGGTAGACCACAACAAACTAATTTCTTACCTGGACAAAACTATTTTGGGCAGTAATGTCAGCAGATATTCTTTAAAGAAAAAATCCGGTCAGCAAGGAATAATCAACGGATCATTGTTTATACCTAAGACTAATACGTTTGTGGTGATTTAATGAATTTAGGGTTAATCAGTAAAAACAATAATTTTAGTTGAGATCACTGAGTCTGGGACCGGCCATTTTTGCCCAAATATAGTAACAACTCACTCCTGACATCTTCCTACAGTGACGTCACGGTGCGGTAAGCCTAGCACCATTCTCCCCGCTTTACAAGGAAAAAAGTAATGGGAACTACTAGACAAATCTGCAATCGACAACAATTATTTAAGATTTCAAGAGGAGTTCATCATTGCAATTCGCGAGAGCTATAGTTACACTGGCAATGCCCATGTGCATGGCAGTTAGATGCTGTAATACATTGGGTAAAAGTAAAAGAAAAGTTTGTTATTTCACCTTTCCAATTCATGATCCACCATGGACAGGTTACTGCGATCCTGGTCATTGGATTGCCAACTTGAAAATAAGGATTTGCCATCCTACTTACATACTTCTGGCCAGAAAAAAAAAAAAAACATGTGATATGTAGCCAACATTTCGAAGAAGAATGTTTTCAATAGGACTTGGATAATAGCGTGTTTTGACAAAGATACAGCATTGGGACTTGCATAACAGCCGATACCGCACCGTGACATCACAAACCGTTTGGTGGCAGTAGTGTTCTTTGACAAACATGGATCTCTCTGGTAAAGCACATTCAAATGAAATTACTCTTAATTTAAAACACTTATATTTTATTAAACAGTATGGAATAATTTCATATTTAAAGTACTTTTAAAAGTTTGATTCTGAATATAATCAGACTTTTCCTTTGACACTGATATTTGCTTCTGAAAATTTCAAACTCGTTTTGCTTGTAATGTTAAAATAACTTTCCATATGGTGTAAAAAAAACTGTAGATGTGAACCTACTCCAACCAGTGAAGCACTTCAGTAGCACCATATTGACCTCCCTGCCGCCTTAACCTGCTCCTTACTACTTCCATGACAAACAAATATAAAACCAAACCTTCCTCACCTTCGCAGACTTAGACAAACTTTATTGTCAACTTGTGTACAGAGTGTATACAAAATTAAATTTAGATGCATACAGCCTTTCAAGAGTGAATGAGCAGCTTACAACAGTGAAATGAACATTTCCATATATAAAGTGTAGCAGTGATCAGAATGTTAACAGTGTAGGAGAAAAGGAAAACCAGTTTAAAGTCATATGGTGCAAGATGCAGTAGAACATTGAGTTCTGTTTTATTTAAAGGGATAAGGGAAAAATCAGCCATGTTGGTAGTGCAAATATGAGGTTTACAAATGTGATGCAGAGTCTTGATTAGCGTTTTAACAGTTTTTCAGCCTGATTGCAGTGGGGAAAAGCTGTTGCAAAACCTGCTGGTCCTGCAGCGAATGCTGCAAAGAATCTTCTTAGAGGGCAGCAGGGTGAATAGACCATGGTGGGGGTGTGAGGGGTCGCTGACAATGTTAAGGGCTGGGGACATGCAGCGCTGGGATGAGATGTCTTTAATGGAGGGAAAAGGCTGCATATAGTAGGATCCCAATTACTGGTATGCTACCTGAATGCAGACCCACTACACCACTATTCCCTTTTTTTATGACGAGCTGCTATGACAAAAAAAACTTGACTGTAAATCAAAAAACTATGTTTGAAAAGTAAAATATAATCAGAACAAAGACTAAATGCTGCTAAGGTGACAAATTTAAAAGATACATTTCATGTTTTTTTTTTTTTTTTCCAAGCAGGATTTTAAACGGTGGCAAATTCACTGACCCCTTCTTCTCATTGGCGAAAGCATTTCTAACACTTTTCTGTCCTCCAGGATGCTGCTCCAGGGTGTGAAAATCCCCTAGCGGGTAGCTCGCCATGGTCCACGGGCTGACAGGCAGGATTCCCACTACTAACAATGACAAAACACAGCGCTCACCGATGGGGCTTCTCAATGGTCTACATGCAGACATTATTTTTAGGAAGTTTGGCATTAAAAGCTGCTGACAATTGCTATTTCTGGTCGCTATTTCTGCAAATTTCTCTTAGTTTTCTCTTGTTTTTCTTGCTGATCAAAGGGGTTTGAAAATCTACACATCTGACTAGCTCGCTTGTGCTTCAGCATTGCACTAATTGTTAAAAACTACTTTATAACAAAGTCTGTTCCTCACAACATTTTGAAACAAAAGAAAATGTAAATCAACGTTATTAAACTCCAAAAACAGTGTAAATAGTCACTAAATGTTTTCAATGCTGCACCTTCAGCGATGCTGAAGCTTTGTTCCTGTTTGTGGGAGGCAGAGCCACTCAGTGTGCTGGTATTGTTTACTGTATACACACACATGGGCTATACACAACCACAGGGGAGAATATATATGCTCATTTAGAATCCACACACACACATTTACTGTTGATGGTGCAGGTAAAGCTGTGCTTTCCCAAGCAGTTTGAACTTAGTGTGAGGCTGCCAAACCCCTGATGTGTGTGTGGGGTAAGCAGATTTTCTGCCTTATTGCGCAAAAGCTACAATAAGGGATACTGGGATGGGGGGGGGTTGGACCGCAAAGGCAGAAAAACGGAGCGATAAGGAAAATGACGACATGTTTCAGTGCTTTCCATCAATAAAATGATTGTGAACTAATGGCAGGAGGTCAGCAAACAAACCTTTTGGTTGGAAACACATATCTTAAATCAAGGTAAAACTGTCACATCTTGATAAAATCTTTGCTCTGTCATTTTTGCTCAAGTAAAAAATCTCTTACTAAAAGGAGGCAAAATCAAAACCAGACAGCAAACTTGAAAAACATTCAAGAACTGATTAAATACTGGTGTGATAAACACAAAAGACCCATAAGGTTCTTCTGACTTTATGAAGATGTTAGTGGCTCAGCGAGCTACTTTTCCAAAATCACATGCAGCTTCTTCCCATCTTGTTTCTATTTTTTTCATAGGAAAGAACAAAAAGTAACAACACAATATAATACTTTCAGGTTCCGGCTGAGTGGATCCTGTACCATCCTGCTTTTCACTTCCTGATTGGAGCAACCTATGATTCCAAAAAAAGGGTTTGAAAATGCCAATAAAGAATTTGAAATCAGCAGTTTTCATTTGAAAGGAAATCCACTTAAAAATTTAAATCGACAGCCAACAAGCTCAGTCTTGAGTATCCAAGAAAAACCTTCCTGAGAGCAGACCACGATGCTAAAAGAAACTTAACATCCATAGGAGTGCAGGCAAGAAAATTTTGCTCTCTAGGTCAGAGTGAAGGTCACAAGAGACAATAGAGACAATAAAGACTAGGAATTCTGAAATAGTATTCATTGGACAAAATAATCTAAATATTTGGAGCACAGAGTAGGTGACATGTTTGACCAAGACCAAATAGTGCCTGCTATTACAATAACCTCATATGTCACACCATAGATGAGGTTAAACCTCCCATATACATTTGGTAAAATAATTGCCTTGTTAAACTTCAAATATCTACTCATTAAACTGCATTAAATGTTTGCAAAAATGTGTTTGATATCATGAATTTGTTGTTGAGCTGTGCTCTGGAGAAGCAGGACGCTGCATGTCAGTCTGTATGCAAAATCTGTGTTGAGGTTTTAGTCTCCTTGTATTGAAGCAACCAGGAAGAAAGTAGGATCCTGATTGGGTAAAACACAAAAATACGCCACTTACAGTCAGGCTTAAGCGCTGTGTATACACACTGCAGCAGTGTGTCGCATTAAGCTTGTTGCAGGTATGATGCAGATATTTTTGATTTATGCCCAATATTGAAGCTTGGTCTGTGCTATGTTACTCCACGCCACAATGCAAGAGGGACAATCAGGAACTAGCTGAGGGTCTAGATATGGCCGAGGCGGTGAGGAAGTGGAAAAAGGCAAGGGGCAAGGTTGTCCGACAACAGAGGGACATGAGGGTTAAAAAGAGCAGGGATCCAGGAGGAAAAAGTGTCCCAACACTCTCATTCACCTCGCTCTTCTAGCTCGTCCAACTTCAAGAGTTGTTTTCCACAATGGCGGTCATACAAATAAAACAAGCCATTAAGGTACCAAACAGGAAATACGCATAGTGTTGAGCGGGTGCAGATTTGACCAATCAGATGCCTCCTGTCTGCAGCACTGTCTGCGGTCATCCACAATTTAGGAGAGGTGCAGCAGAGTGTCTGCGGGAGGGGGAACACATTTGCATTCACTGCGACACACACGCAGACCACCTGATTTCTGAGCATAGACCAGCCTCTTTGGCTGCATGATATTTTCAATCATTGCACTCAGCTCCAGATCAAACTGTACAATGAAATTGCAGGGTTCAAAAGTTCACAGTTCATGATGAATGTTCTTACAATGTACAGCCCAACGCTCTGATGCGATCCACCTGCTCACACTGCACGTGTAAAAACTGTAGTTAATCATTTCAGAGCGTTTCACAACAGCTATTTTCAAGCATTGTTATGTGTTTTATGTGTTTCAACATTTGTTAATGCAATACGTTACATTTGGATTTAACCAAGCAGCAGCCTCCAATGCCACTATGAAGCACAGAGGCTGTGTTCACTATTCATCATAGTTTTGGAAACATTTTGGTGCAGGTGGTCCCTTCCATGAACTCTACTGTCCATCTGACATTCACAATTAGCCAAAATACACACCACTACATCAGTCCAGGACAGAACAGCCTTGGAAAGGGGAAAGCCCTGATCTTGATCTCACAGAGATCCTGTAGGCTGCACAAGCAGGAAATACTTTAACTCCTCCTTGCTGAAAAAGAGGCAAAGGTCAAACTTTTCTAAGACTGCTGGTGAAGATTCTCAGTCATCCAGGTCATAGTCATTCCAATAAAGTTAAAAAACAATCCACTTGACTTGGTTTCCAAGTTTGAAGATGTTTCGCTTCCCATCAATTCAAAATGTCAGAAATAGCATTGAGTTTGAGGCTTTATAGAGTGGACCAAAACAAAGCCTCGTTTTGGCTTAGAAAGCATGCAAATTGAACCTCACCTTCAAACTTGAAAGCAAAGTCCAGTGGATTATTTTTTAACTTTTCTGGAATTTTCTAAGACTGATGTCAGAGATTGATAGACTAATGCAGGATGCATTTTACTTCATATCAGCTTGGGATCAACATAACCATTTTAGAATATGTTCTATTTTTTTCATTAATCAATTATTTAATCATGTTACATTATAGTAAAAATCAAAAAGATTTTCCTTAAGATAATGTTATACTTGGTGCTAACACCTCAATATTAAGTTATATTACTTAAAGTTACCATGCTGTCAGATTCTCATACCAGCACAACCCTACCTGATAAGGAAATGTTCAATTATAGGTAACAAAAAAAGAAGGAAAAATTTTCCTCTATCAAGTTAAAAAGAAACAAACTGGATCCGTGGTAAAAATCCATGTTTTCTAATTAAATTACAGAGCAACCGGATCAGAGGGTCCAGGAATCAGTCTGGCTGCACATCATCCAGCTGGATGAACAGAATAAGAGGAAGCTGGGAACTTTGAGCAACTTAAACAGAATAGTATTAATTAACACTCAAATAGCAAACATTGACCATAAAGGCACAGATCTTTATAAAACATTATGGTCCGATTGCAGAAATATCCCAAACATTACGTTTGTTACTTGTTCCTCACTTTTCTCTCCTCTCAGAGATGGTTTTTATGTTTATATGAAGGCATATGTTTATTTTTTTTTGGGTTCCACAATCAGTCCTGTGCTTGTCAACATGGCAGCTTTTCTGCAGCAGCCCTCCTCAATCTTCCTCCCCCGTGTTGCTTATCATGGCGGCAGGGACAATAGGACCTGCGTTAGGTGTCCTGCGCAGTGCCTGATAACGCCGCCTCCATGCACCGCAGCTGTCAGTGCGGCTGATGGATGGTCGCACGCATAACCAAGCCTGTGAACGGAGGAAGGTGCACACAGATCGAGGAAGGGATGCATCTAGTTAATAGAAGAAAATAAAGGCTACTGAGTCTTAACTCAGTTACACATTTAGAAGAACTTATTGATACTAATCAGAAAATCTTAGATAAATCAAAACATTTAGCCTTTTTCCTGTTGTAAAAAAATGATTACAATAAATATGTAGAACCTTTCAGCCATATTTAATGCCACCTGGGACTTAAGGTAGCACTGCCGTCTGCTCAGCAGTAGTTTGAACAGAACCAGAAATAAAAGAAGCTATTCATTTGGTGGTCTTTAAGCTAACTTTTAATATCACAGCACATCTATGAGCTAATCACGTTAGCAGTATACAAAAATGACTTACATGAACTGGGCTCCACCCTGCACACCCAGATAATCAATCTAACTTTCTAAACTGTCTCTGCAATTCTGTTCGTGAATGAGAAGGAGCCATGGCACCAGTGGGAGGAGCAGGAGGATGAAGTAGTGACTGTGGGAATAAAGAGAGGACGGGAAAAGGGGAAACCATGGAAAGAGAGGGAGGGAGGGAGTTTCTGCACCACTATCAATCACTATCCTGGGGTTCAAGTTTATTTGGCTTCATTTTTTTTTTTTTTTTGAGGAAGAAAACAATATGGAGGGAAAACATATCGTGTAAAGAAAGGCAGGAGCAGCGAGGCAAGAAGCTAAAAAACAACATGAACAGGATTAACTGACCAGATCTGTTAGGGAGGATACGTAAAACTAATGCTTAAAAGCAACAATGAGGGAAGAAACGTCACTTTAGTGTGAGAAAAACAACCGGAAATCATTGAAGAAGAAAGACTAGAACCACTGATAGAAAAAGGTATTGCATCATTGATATTAAAGAAATATGCAAAGATTTCCTCAACAATGAATGGATCTGATTACAGCTCATGTGGCTAAGAGCGATTTTAAAAAGCAGTAGCAACATTTCTGCACTTGAAGAAGAATCTGAACAATATAAAAATATTCAACTGTTAAGCACATTAAAATGGATCAGGGTGACAGGTGGGATGGGGTCTGAGGTGTGTTCCTAACATGTTAAGGCCAATTTATACTTTTCATAGCCTCTGCAACTGTCAAATCTGTCTCTGTGCGCCACCATGCCCCCCATGCAGAGGCTCTGCAACCGTCTCAAAATCCTGACCACACGTGGGACAGTTGCAAACACGCGAAGACCTCAAGCGGAAGTGCGCAGACAAAAAGCAGCCGTGATTGGTCCTTGGTATGCCTTTCCGGCTGTCTGTGTGGTCGTCCTTCTCGATTCAGTGCAGGGTCGCGCCATTTTTAAAAATCGAGGAGAAATAACAACAATGGACAACTGCGACGAAAGGTTGATCGAGGAGGTTCGAAAGTACAAGCCCTTGTGCGATGCCTGAGAAAAAAAACACTCCCGCCGGCACCTCCGAAGAAGTTTTCGCGAGTTCTCGAATAGGCTCCCCCTTGCGCTTTGGCAGGAAACTGTTGTGCGTCCCTAGAAATTCCAGACCGACGTTGCAGAAGCATACTTGAAAACTGGTTCACGACCAGACGCAAGCAACATTTGATGTGTGCGGATGCAGAAGTATAATCCGCCCTTTGCAAAACACCTATGCTTCACTGTGATGTGGTCCAACCTCTCATAGCCTTAGTCCTTCACTTTTGCATGATTGTCAGAAAAAGTCTTTCAGTGAAAATATATTGAATAAAAGTTGAATCTTTTTCTATGGAAGTTCTCCTTAATCCCTCCCATTTTCAACCTTTGTAGCAGTCTGAATTTTAATTTTTAGAGGACATGTAGCTGATGTCAGCCAATCATGTGACACCTGTGACTCCTCCTTCTCGGACAGCAAAACATAGCATGGACAGAGAAAACATGGTGATCTCGTGCTCAGCATATGGATGTACCAATGGACAACGAGGAAAGGACAGATCTCATTTTATTGCTTTCCTAAAGTCCCAGAAAGGTGAGCGAGATGTTTGGCTGCCATGATGAGAGTTGGAACCAACTATACCTAGCAGAGTTTGCAGCGATCACTTCTTAAATGTTAAGTCGTTAAGCTCAAATTATTGTTGCAGAGATTTTTCTCATTTAGACAAATGTGAAAATTGCTGCTTGCTGCTGACACTGGTCATAAAAAAATTGAGATTTTCATCTTTTAACAGCCATGCAAGGTTTCCAACAGTGGGTTATAATACTATGTTCAGACTGCGTGTAGCAGAGGCAGCAAAAATGTGCATACTGTTTAATTTTTGATGCTTGTACAAATTTAGTTTTAAGGCGCGGCTGAAGCATTTTTGCTGCTCTAGCTGCGCGGTTGAAAAGTGGGTCTGATGCGCGTTGGGCAGAGCTACCCTATCCTTTCTTTGCCCGTAACAATGGTGAATGAAATCTAGAGCGACCTTTTCACTTATTTTAGTGAATAATGATACGTTCATGTGCAAGCACTGGAAGCACCAAAAAAGCTTCTGCTGCTCTAGTGTTTTGGTTCTTGAGTTTCCTTGTCCATCAGTTCTGGACTTAGGATTTTGTATCTTACTTTTTCAATCAATTTTGCAAGCAATGTTCCCTGCCTCCTTTTACTCTGCATTTGGGTCCACTACTACACCCGCCAACCCTGACACTCTCAGTAACATCACAGTGCAAGCAAGTGTTTAAACAGACAGAAGTCACATGAATGTTTGTCCTCTATAAACTATTCCCCGTTTTTCATATCTCTCAGTTTCCCACCTTGACTGGCCTATATCCCCATGTAATCCATGGCTCCCTCTTTCCAAAGGCCTCATGCGACTTTTCTTTTCTAGTGTTGCCAATTTATATCAAATCTTGCTACAATCAGTGACCTGATGATCGTCCTCTCTCAGCTTATTCCCTCCTTTCTCCAGCAAAATACCGTCTCTCTATCATCACAATTAAAGTCTGTACATTCACTCTGTTTGACAGTAAACCAGATAAATCTAGCCTTTCTACCCTTTATTTAACTACTGCTGCCAGCGTACAGCAACGAGTTGCATGAACAGAGACTGAGAGCACAGATATTGTTGATCTGGGCTGTTGGCTTTGTCACAGAGGCTGCCCCACCAGAATCCAGATATGAAGACAAGGTTCATTCAACAGAACTTTCTGCAAAGTACCAACTAGATAGAAACAGGTTACTAAATGAGACGTCCGTCTTCTTCATAAGAAAGCTTTTACCAAGTCAATGAAAACAATGCTGTAAGGATTGTGAAATATGACAGACATTAAGTACTTGTTGATTCTTTAAGCTCAGTTATTTCATCTCTCATAGTTAACGTTGCTCCAATCCAGAACTCTTTAATTATGATCTGTAGAGCTCTGTTCGTCTTACAAGCTGCATTGAAAATGGAAAAGTAACCCAAAGACAACAGCATGAGGAAGAGCAGACAGAGCCTGGATAACCGGCTTCTCCACAGAGAGGGCTTCAACATGTATTCAATTCTGCATTATATTTCAATTGCAAATGAAGAACATCTACGGTCTGAACACGGTAAAATTGATCTTGTGTGCAGCTCCCTGCAGCCTCCCTCTTGCTTCTTTCCATCTTTCCCCCCCGTCCTGCTCCTGCCTGCCTCTCTCCCACCTCGCCTTCTCTCCGTATCAGGTACAAGTCTGCTGGATTAGGCTCCTTTAAGAGCGGATTAGCTGTGTCGGAGCCATTTGAGGTAAATTGCTCCGAGGAGCCGATCTACCCCCGTCGCTGCCACCTCCTCATTTCTCCTCAGTAAGACAGTCAAAATTCTCACAGTAATCCTGAAATCCTTACTGCACCCCCCTGCCGCTTGTCCTGCACCCACTTCTGTCTGTTTTACCTTCTCCGTTTCACTTTTACCTGCCTGGTTCTCCAACCCTAGCTTTCTGCAGCTCTCGGAGACGAGCGATAAGGAGGGAGGACAGAATAATTGTATCAGACGGAGGCTGATTATGTTCTATGAGAGAAAATCTGCCGGAGGATGTCATAAAACGTACTCCTCAGTGGTAGTGATGATAGACGGCAGTGTGCATGCGTTAGCAGATATATCAGGTCTTTCTTTTGTGTCTCCCATAACATTTATCTTTGTGTATCACCAGGTATCTGGTCGTGGCTATTTTACGAAGACGTGCAGGTGCAAAGTATTCACGCCCATGTGGAAATCTCAAACTTGTATTAAGTAAGGATTTTCTGTGACAAAGAAACACAACAGAAATAATGGTGAAAAAAAAGCGATGTTTGGGTTTCAAAAATCGTTACAAAACAAAATGTGAAATGAGTTAATCTATACTTAGCCACCCTGAGCTTATATATTTTAGTCCCTTTATGCATCCTCTGCAGTCTATTTGGAAATAGGGGTCCTTGAACATCTGTGTTTAAAGAAAAAGTCTGGTTAGCAGGAAATAATCAATGGATCACTATTTATACCTAAAACTAATATGTTTGCGTTGTTTGAATGAATTTAGCGTTAATCAGTAAAAAAAATAAATACAATTGTTTTTGTCACAATCACAGAGTACGGGATCGGCCATTTTTGCCTAAATATATGAACACCTCACTCCTGACATCTTCCGGCAGTGACGTAACGGTGCGGTAACCTTAGTGCCATTCTCCTCGCTTTACAAAAAAAATCGATCGGAACAAATAGACACATCTGCAATCAACAACGATTATTTAAGGTTTCGAGAGGACTTCACCATTAAAATTCACGAGAGCTATAATTAAACTGACAATGCCCATGTGCACTGCAGTTGGATGTTGTAATACATCTGGTAAAAGTGAAAAAAATCTAATTTTTTTCACCTTTTCTGATTCATGATCCAACACGAGTTCGACGTTGGATTGCCAACTTCAAGAGGGAGGATTTGCCATCAAACTTCTGGCCAGAGAAAAAAAAAAAGTGATATGTAGCCAACATTTCGAAGAAGAATGTTTTCAAGATGACTTGGATAATAGCGTGTTGTGACAAACACCAGATACAGCATTGGGACTTGTTCAACAACCAATACCGCACCGTGATGTCACAAACCGGTAGGTGGCAGTAGGGTTCTTTGACAGACATTGATGTCTCCAGTAAAGCAAATTCAAATTAAATTACTCTTTATTAAAACACTTATCATTTATTGAACAGTGTGTAATATTTCATATTCAAAGTACTTACAGAAGTTGAAATTCTGAATATGACCGGGCTTCTCCTTTAAAGTGCGTATAAAAATATGATGGATTTAATGTAATGTGCTGGACCTGCTACTGATCTCTTGTCTTTTGCAGCCTTGACAAACTTCTCTCTTTTTTGTTTTTTTTCCCAATTTCCCCTTTATTTATATCAAACCATCCATCCCGACTGTTCCTGAGGAAAAAGCACCACACCATGATGCTTCTACTTTAAAATAATGGGTTGGTCTGCCCCATAGGAGTCAGCACAGTGTTGCCTTCATCTATTAATGACCCTTGGAGTGATTCTGTTTGACCCAGTTTGAACTGTACACATTTACCAATAGCTCTTAACAAGAATTTAAGAATTCAACTTTATTGTCATTAGTGTCACAAGTACAAAGCAACAATATTCACTCTCTGCATTTGACTCATCCCCTAGGGGAGCAGTGGGCTGCCACTGTCCGGCACCCAGGGAGCAGTGTGGGGGTTTAAAGGTCTTTGCTCAGAGTGGCAGTCTGTGGGAGTGGGGCATTAAAAGATGAAGAAGGCCTGTTGCCATTATAAAAAGAGAGCAATCGGTTGTTCATCTGTACGAAGGTAACAACCAATTCCTCCTTTTTTGATGATCTGGATGAATTGTCTCTGTAAAGTGCCTTGAGATGAGTTGTTTTGTGAACTGATGCTATATAAAAAAACTGAATTGAATTATATCCACTCATCTGAATTAGTAACTGTAAAATGCGATGGACACCACTTCATTCAGTCAACATGACTAAGTCCATTTTATTCCTTTTCTGAGGGAATCTTGGGCTTTAAGGTTAATTTCTTTGTTTCTGACCTGTAATAACTTTGCTGACTGAATGATATTAAAATACCAGTTTTCTTTGCATTAATGTTTGCCGATGAGGTTAAATGCCTCAGAAATGCCTAAGGTGATTCTGTGCTTTACTGTTTGGTCAGTTTGTCAGAGCTTTGTTTCTAATACTGGGGTTTTCCCTGAAGGTTGAGCGATCTTGCAGTTGGTGTCACATTCATTGCAACTGCATGAAGTTTTTTAAACTGTTCTTAAAAATCTCAGTAAAAGCAAAGTAGGCAGACTGGAGGTGTTAATGTTCTCAAGTTAACTGTTTCCTGGACCAGACCCCAAGTGTTTTTAAATGAAATATCAACAGATATCTAATTCTTTTGGTGAAGATACTGTCAATTTTTTTTTTATTTTAAATATCCATATATATATATATATATATATATATATATATATATATATATATATATATATATAAATAAAAAAAATCCCTATTGGGTTTCGAGTCTCCTATGATTCACAGAACATTTCTTGGGCAAATCAGACTACTCTGATTTAGAATTAGAAAAACTTAAATATTTTGGGGGGGGCAACTTGATCATTTCAAATTTATTACTAAGTCCATCACATGAAAAGGCCAATAAATAAACCTTGTTTGTTTTTGTCACGTGTCAAAATGTCAAGAGGTTTGAACCTTTTTTTTTTTTATCAGCGCAGCATCTGAGAATTGAGATCATGATCCAAGGCAGGGAAGTGTTAATGGTAGGTGACAGAGTATATGCGAGTGTCAGCATCTTATTAACCATCTGAGGGCGTTGTGTCGGGATAGACGGAGCAACATCTGTGGCTTTCACCACATAGCTGCATGTGTCAGCACCATCTGGCACAGCGGACACATTTTAACCCATCAGAATCATCAAGGTGATGAGCAGTCGGGATAAACCTGTTATTTACTCCTCCTGCATCCACAGCGGTCCTGGTTCTGTTCATTCTGCTCTCCGAGTCCAGTTCAACGATCATTGGCCATCCTGACGTCCATTTATCACCATGGCCTGAAACGTTTGAAAAAATGCACTGATGGACGGACGGCAGCGAGCACACACGCCTACCCTCATCTCGATCGGGGCTGCAAAGTGCTGTGGGCAATGGTTGCTAGGGCAACCGGCAGCCGAGCAAGGCAGCCAAAGTTTGAGCTTTGAGGCATGAGGAGAGCGCATGCGTTTCTCTCGCTTCGTGTGTGCGTTGTTTGCGTGCAGAGGAGGTAGAGCAACCGAGCATGCATGCATTTCTTTGTGAGTTTCTGTGTGTGTGAGGTTGATGGCAGTCTGTTTAGTATTCAGCCCCCTGACTGCACTTGCCTTCCTCCCGCCCTTCAGCCCACAGACCCAGCATAAAATATACAAATACAAACACACGGTTTCCATCAAAGCCAGTTTTCTCTAATGTTGGGCCTGCAGGTGGGTCACTGCTGTAGATGAGGTTAATATCAAAGAGGGCTTGATTACAGACACACAGATGGGTAATAATCTCTCCACCATACACTGACACTCCTCTCCTAGAGCAGCCTGTTGGAGGAGGCGGGTATCGATGTTTCCTCTCATAGCCTGCGCTCGCACCTCCGGGGCGTGTCGAATGGGCGGAGATGGTCTTTCTGGTGTGTTTTTCTCTGCCGCGAATGAAGCAAACTAAACAAATTTGGTGGTGGTGCGTTGTGGGGGGAGGCGATTCGGGACTGGGAATTGTTTTCCCTCCTGCTGCTCCTGATGCTGCTCAAACACACATGCAGAAACGCACACCTCAGTAGATGCTTCCGCTTATTAAACTCACCAACACGCAGCTCTACTGGTCAACAAGGAGAAACAAAAAACAAAGATTCACAGAAAGGGGGAAAAAACTGGCACAGTGAATGTGCACACAGACATGTTTATATATCCTCATCTATAGAAGATGCACAAGCAACGGGACACAGGTTATTGAT
Organism: Cyprinodon variegatus; assembly: GCF_000732505.1. Classification (NCBI taxonomy): domain Eukaryota; kingdom Metazoa; phylum Chordata; class Actinopteri; order Cyprinodontiformes; family Cyprinodontidae; genus Cyprinodon; species Cyprinodon variegatus. The sequence continues at coordinate 519,235 of NW_015150869.1, read as the reverse complement.
TGGGAGCAGAGCGGCTAAGCAGAGGAGAGGCAAAACCGTTAAAGAGGCAAGGTGGAGGAGGGAGGAAAGGCTGAGGTGACACTAGAAGGGGGGAGGAAGCCGTGAGAGGAAATCAGAAAGGAGCACAGAGAGGGAGCTGTTTGTCTTGTGTTTGTCTTAACATGAAGCATCTTGGAGGAGCCACAGAGCAAACACACACAGGAACACAGCAGCCAGGCCCTTCCACTCCACCCAGACAGCCCCCCCACCCTCACCGTCTTTCCACATCCCCAGAGTCTCTCCATAGGATCTGAGGGAGGCTCAGCTCAAGCCCTGACACGTGTGGCTGAGAGAGAGACAGAGAGAGAGATGGAGGAAGGAGGGTGAGCAGTATTCACTTGTTTATTTGTCACTTTGGTAGAGCCTATATGTGCAGGGGTGGGTAAAGGGGGGGTGACAGAGGGAACAGGAGATAAAATGTGTGTTTGTGAGGGTGGGGAGGTAATATCTCCTGCTCCTCTGAATTGGTCGGGGGGAGGGTGGGATGACTGGTCTTATATGGCCTTCCTTCCAGCATGAAATGAAGAGAACAGCATTCGGGGCACTAAACAGACAACCAGAGCTATTACAGAGTTAGATCTTTTCATATACTGTTACGTTACAATTCCAGTGTTTTCCAATCACATTTTACACGATAAAGCGAAATACATTTCCAAGCGTTTTCCCTTCTATTTCTTCCTCATCACATCCCTCCTAGAACAATAGAAAACATCCTTTAGGGAAGCTCAAGCATGATCAATTCAGGATTCCTGCAACACAAAGTTGCATGAACTAAAATGGTGAAATGTCATCAATCTAGCTACTGCTTCTTAATGAAGAGATATAACACTATTAGCAAATAAGATTTTTAAGATTTTTGGCCATCGGAGATTATTTGTATTGGAATCGCCTAATATGTACAAACACATCAACGACTCATCAGTGCATTCAGCTGCCATGCCTTGAAGTGCATGCATTGCTGCTCCCGTCTATTTACTATCCATTGCTAATTTTTGTTTTTAATTTGTTAAGAGATGTTTTTATTTTGTTTAAATTGAGACTTGTTTAACATATGGTATCATTGTGTCATTTTTATCATGGAACGGAGGTAGAAATGGCAATATCAGCATCCCCCCCCCCAACCCCAAAACAAAATAAACAACACATATGTGGGATTGGTTAGTTTGATGGTAACGTCATTGGTATCAGCATTGGCCTAAAACATCACTCTCTACTTTTTAAGCAAAAACAAACGAAAACGACAAGTGAAACATCGCTAAATTTTTAGATTTTATTAAAAAAAAAAAAATAATAAAATAAATATATATATATATATTTTTTTTGCTGAATATCACTGAAAAACAACATTAATGCAAAATTTATGACACTAAAGGTTTCTCTCCAGCCCTTTAAGTTGCAGTTAAAAGCTTAATGTAGGTTTTCTGCCACACAGAAAGATAGAGAGAGTGTTACAGCTAACATGAAGAACAATGCATGTGAAAAGAAGTGAGCAATTTTTCACACAAAGGTAATAGTGAGGTCTTGCAACAAAATTCTGGACATGCAAGCTTTTAAGGTCATGAAAGAATGAAAACCCTGCTATGACACTTCTACAAGCTCTGGAAAATAACGATAAAATCGCAATGTGGTTTTTGATTTTTCAGCCCTAATTTAAATATAATAATATTATAGGATAGATGCCAGTGATTATAAAGCCTTTAAAAAATATATTAACATTTTCTAGCGCATTTTAAACCCAGCTCCTGCCTCATTTTATAGCATGGTCCACTGAGAAGTTACTTTCCCTTAACTGTAACCCTTCTCCACAGTGGGACAGCCTACCCTTTAGAAACAGGGCATAGGACAACACTAGGAATAAGGAGGCAGGGATGAAAAGGGCTTTAGCCAACTTTTTTATTATAACTAAACTAAAAAATATTTATACCTTTATTGTGTTTCATAAATTTTCTTGATAAAAAACAAATGTGCGCCAGCTCTAAATAGACATTTAGAGCCGCTTTCACGCTAAAGCCGGGTGTACACTGTTCGATTTTTTTCAACCGTTGCACTCAGCTGCTGCTCACACTGTACGACAAAACGGCAGGGTTTAGTCGTACAGTGTGAGCTCTCAGCTCACGATTTATGTTCACCCCGACACTCTCATCCGATCTACCTGCTCACACTGTACGACTAAAAACTACGTCGGACTCCGCTCTGCAGTGAGATGGAGCTGCTCTGATGCGTCTATCCGGAAGCCAAACAAATAGAAGAGGATTATGAAGCTCACTATAGTAAAATGCGCTGCCTTGGCAATTTATGCAATTTTGTGCTAAAAGCCTTAAAAAGAAAAGGAAATGACGTATTTGGACAAAGACATGGCTGAACAAATGTAGCTACTACAGTCTGTCAATTTTACAGACAGAACTGCATTTCACTCATTGCATCCCTGCCACGCTGCTGTGTTTACATCTGAGAGGGAGAATGAAAAGAAGAATTCTTCTTTGTGCACTGAGCGATTTGCCCACGACGGTCGGGAGAAAATCAAACGTTTGATTTACTCCCAACCTCACGATTCCTGATCTGGAGGTGGTCGTGATGAGAGGCTGATTGCCCCTTGTTATCCCCTGTACACTACCGTAATCACGACGCACGATTACGCTAAAAGTTGGACCGATCGAAAGATTCTTGCACGACTGGAAAATCGCCCCGAAAATCGCACAGTGTACGCCGGGCTTAAAGGTAAACCTATGCTTCAGTCTAAATCCTCTAACAGGTTTTTTCTTCTGGAATTAGCTCAGTCAGTCTCCATTCCTATCAGCTCTGACCAGCATGTCTGACCCTGCTGAAGGAGAAATTTCCAACAGCATGAATAAAAACAACACCAGGCTGTACATGACTGACCAATTGTGTGTCAGAGGAAAGATCTGACAGAGATCAGGATGCTCAGAGAAATGGAGTAAAGAAGAAGAAAAGCACAATGAGAAGCAGAAACAGGAGTTTTTAGATCCCTTTTATTTCTGCTGCTGTGTGACAATGATTACCTTCACACGTGCTCGTTCCCAGAGTCGAATCTCCTGCTACAATCAGTCAACGCCACACCGGCAGCTCTCCGCCGAGGCCGGCACCTGTCAGTCCACCCTCATCCAATCATCACTCAGATCACCCCAGAGACCCGCCCACAAACTGCCAGCCTACACAGCTGCTTGTGCAAGAAGCCACATCCGTCTCACAGACTCTGTTTCACACAAACATGCACACACAGGCTCATGCACGAGCCTTTGTTTCCCCCCCACAGGCCCACTCGCTGCTTCCACTGAGACATCCACCGCCGTGGCGACGGTAACCGCGACAACGGGCATACATTAGCGTCATGGCGATATGCAGAGCGAGGGAGCAACAATTAAAGCTTGACTAACGAGCTTTGGAGGAGAGAGGCTGAAGTTTCCCTGAGCAGCTGCTAACTGGATTAGCCTACACACACACACACACACACACAGAGAGAAACAGGATGGAGTAGGGAGATATTTAAACACCACCTGTGAGACGACATGCAGGCATAAAGGAAAACTGCTTACATACACATGCACGCACAAATGGAACAGGAAGAAATCTAAATAAAGCCAGGTTTGCTGGAGTCAAAGGCCTATAAATCATGTTAAGACCGATTCTTTAAGAAAAAACAGAACACCAAATTAAATATTCAGTTCTTTGCTCAGAAGTATTTATCTCTTAAACTTAGACAGACTTTATTGTGATTTTGTACACACAAGAGTTTATACAAAAATAAATTTCGTTCTGTGCAGCTCTCAAGACATTTCCATTTTTAAAGTGCAGCAGTGATCAAATGTAAACATAAGACTGGTATATGATTTAGTTTCAAATATGTAGTTATCATTTTTATCATTTTTATTTTATTTTCAAAATTAAATTTAAAATAAAAAAAAATGTATTATCATATAATGATGAGTGATCGTTGTTCTTCATCCCCAGACCCTGATACGTTCACCTCCGTGCTCCATGAGCTTCTTTTCCAAAGCTGCATGAACATCAGGTCAAAGGTATTCTCTGTTCATTTTCAGACTCATTGCTCCTGTTCCAGGTTTTCATCATCTGTGGTAAAGTTTAGTGTGGCTTTCTAAGATTTCCTCCATCTAGGTTTGTTACAGGCATGCACCGTTACCTCAGCAGTATCAATAGACTGCCTCTGACGGCATGTTAGGTCATCCCAAGTCTCTTCTCTTTTGATAAATAGAAATATATATATATATTTTTAATCCTCACGGTTGCTAATATTTTTTCATACAGTGGAGTGGCTCGTTTGGTTCAAAATCACTAATAAAATTGTTAGGATTTTTAATATGCTTGTTACAATACTTTCCTTTTAAGTGTTAAGGTTCATGTTTTTCAAATTAATTAGGACAAGATTTGGGAATAAAATGGGAGCATATGCCCTGAGTGGATTATTCTTATCAGAGCTCTGTCACTGTGCATTCTGAGTGTCCTTGTTTAAGAACACTGTATTATTTTTAAATGGCTGGGGCCAATGATGTCTCCTCATTTAACAAACATGTGCATAATAAAATGATGTGATGATGTGGCAGGCTGTGCGTATAAAATGCTTCTTTAACTGGTATTCAGGACCGCCTTTCTGAAGAAGCCAGCCTGGTGGTAATCGCTGGCATCCTTAACCTGAGCCATTTCTCTGATCACAGTATAATGACAATTTCGGTCAAAATTTGTCATAGTAATTTAATACATAAATCTTATAAAGTGTTACTCAAAGTGTTTTTTTCAAGTGACCTATTCTCAGGAAAGAATCAGGGATAAAAAGCTTAAAGATGTAAACAGACCTTCCTTTACAGAATGCAGAACTCTTCTTTTTGAAGGCCTCAAAGATCTCAGTAGAGATCCCTGTTTTTTTTTGCTTTCAGCGCTGACTTTGACTGATTCCATATTTATTGAGGTGCTTTAAAAGACAAAGTGGGAAAAACTTAGCTGCAGTCTGCTTGATAAATGCAGTAGTTTTGAATCCAACAGAAAATTAAAGTATTGATTATGTATTAAAGTTTTTGCACCATTATTACTTGATTTTTATCCCAAAGAGGGTGAAGTTCATGCTATAGTTTGAGGTGTTTTTGTTTTTTTCCCCACTGAAAAACGGGACTTCACTTAACAGCTGTTCTATCTTTAAGTATAAAATGATAATAACAGTAAAATGATGAATCTGTTCCTACACATTTTACTCATAATGAACAACGATGCCAATAAAGTGAAAGTTCTGTCTATAATTAAATGGACGTGATGCTTAATAAGAGGGATTGACATTGATATAAACATGGAGATCCCCTTGGAACTAATGCTGTGAAGGAAAGACAAATCAGATCATTTAGGTTGAGTGAAATATTTAGGACAGGAAAGGCTGTTAAATTTGACTGACGCTACTGAGACTTGGAGACCTGAAACTCACACAAGAAAAGCACAAGCTGAGGTAAACAACAGCGGGACTGATTCTCAGAGAGCAGAGAGGAAGAGAGCTACAATGTCCGGCATCAGCATCATCCCTACTTACCAGTGGTGGCTCACTGTCGCACTGCTTACTCTTTTCTGTTCATCTTTACCTTTCAACCAGATCATACAGTCACATTGATTAAAAGTTTTCTATCTAACGAAAACCAGATGATTGCATCAAGATGCAATCCCTCACACCAAGCATGCTTGTAGTGACAGTGGAGAGGAAAAACTCCCTTTTAACAAGAAGAAACCTCAAGCAGCACCAGACTCGGTGTGACTCACTTTCAAAAGGACTTAGATGTTTAGAAACATCTGGAAACTCTAGCCTGCTGTTTTAAAATATAAAATCAGCTGAATACATTAAATATTTTCTGTATGCTTGTTTGGAACATGTAAATATACCAATACCTGCTCTAAGAATCTTGTTCTGCAGATAAACCCCTCTTGATTGCAGTACGACTGACACGGCTTATTTCCTTGTCTGCAAAGCAGCATGAACTCCTAATGTTCAGATCCAAACAAGGTTGTTTTTAGATTTCTCCTCTACCACAGAGTAACAGTTGGTTTCCGTCTGCAGTTTGGGAATAGAAAGATTTAAAAGGCAAATTTGACGTTTGACGATCCCGGACTGCACATATGATGGCAGATTTGAAAGAAAGGGATTTTAGAAAATAAAACATATACAGTAAGAAGATCAATAGACATGACTGTTCACCAAAGCTGACAGCATTAATCAGAGAAAAAGCTAAGAGGCCTGCAGTAATCCTGCTCACATAATGTCACTTGTTGGACAGAAGGGAAGAGGCTATAAGCATTAGAAAACTAAAACCACACATCTTAAATGTCATTCCTTCATTGAAGCACAGTGGTGGTAGCATCATACTGTCGGGATGCTTTTCTTCATATTGTACAGAAGGATGTGTTGATCTCACACCTAAGGAGAATTTAGAGAAGCCAATTTACCTGACATTGATGTTTTTGGACTTTTGGAGGAAGCTGGATGGAAACCAGGCATGCACAGGGAGTCATGCAAACTCTATGCAGAAAGACGCCGGGCCGGAATCAAACCCTGATTCCTCTTGCTGCAAGGCAGCAGTGCTACCCACTGCAGCATTCTGCAGCCCGCGAGTCTGACATATTTGAAAAATTGCAAATCTTCCTTTGGAAAGTATCCTTATATCAGAGATGCAAAAAGCAGCTTTTAAACAGAGTGTGCATGAGGAGAAACAGGCCCCATAAAATCACCACAAAACATAACATGCAATGTGACAATGTAAAGAGGTTGACAGGGTGTGAATACTTTTCTCAGTCACGGCCAATAGGAACAGCTCTAAATTCCCCCATAGTTTTAAGTGATATTTAATTCATTTAAATAAGTGAAATGCTCCCCTGTTAACTCTTAACCTGAACTAAATCCATCAGAATCGTATTTTGCATTTCAAACGCTCTGCATTGCTCGCTCGTGTTTTTCATTGGAGTGTCTTGATTTTCTTTTGCTCCATCTTCACTCTTCAATAAATCTTTTCCTTTCTGCAAAAGCTTCTCCCCTCTCTCTTCCCGGTCTTCAAATCCCCTCCACTCACACAAATAAATCTCCTCCCCTACCTTCCTAAAGCAATGAAGCACACACATCAACATACAAGTGCACAGAGTTGCACTTTTACCCACACAGACACACACACAGCCCTCCAGGCAGCAGCCACAAAGGCCTTATATTAATAAATCTGCTGCTTTATTGGTGCTGAGTGTCTCTGGAAGAGAGACAGGCAGAACGACGGCGAGGAGAGGAGAGGAGAGGAGAGGAGA